>NW_017299038.1:89809-145750 GCF_001594075.2 Trachymyrmex cornetzi
TTGCGTTACCTTGCTCAATTTAAGTGTTACCACAAAAAATTAAAGAATTAACCGTATAAAATGAAAAAATTTAATTTAAATAGAAAAATTTTCCATGTAAAAACACTTGGCGCTGCTAGATAGGGTAAGAAAAACTATAAAAACAATTTAAAATTGGAATGGTAATTAATAAAAATAAAAGTAAAAGATAATTGTATATAATTTAACCGTAATAATAATTATTGTAATATATAATTGTAATATAATTTAAAAGTAATAATAAAAGTAATAATAAATTCTCTTTCATAATGCATGTCTTACAAATCTAAATTTATTTTTCTTTGATTTAAACTTAATAGCATTCACAAATTTATCATAATTTACACGACTCTATAACTCAATCATACACATGCTAGATATTTTAACTCTCATTGGGAACATTCATGCTTTACTACTATATTACCATGTTATTATTATATATCGAGATCTAGCAGCGCTAAGTGTTTTTACATGAAAAATTTTTCTATTTAAATTAAATTTTTTCATTTTATACGGTTAATTCTTTAATTTTTTGTGGTAACATTTAAATTGAGCGAGGTAACGCAATTTTGTGATAATGTTTTGTATAATGTTTTAAAGGAGAATTAAATAACCACTACTTTAGTACTACTAAACAGCAAACGTGATTAGTCATCAGTTTCACGGCCGATTAAGTAATTGGCGTTGGTGAAACTGGCTCAAATGGTGATTCTTTACGAGAAGCACCATTTGAGCCAGTTTCACCAACGCTTAGCGCTTTTTAACAATAAGCCAAGCAGAACAGCAAGTCATGATAACGTCAAAATTATATTAAAATGAATGCCATCGAAAATGATTGAAAAATGACTTTTAATGATCATTTTGGAGTCATTTTGACATCATTTTGATATCATAATAACTTGTGTTCTGCTTGGGAATAACCAATTTAAGGCTAATAAGATTCAGAGTGGTAGGGGATGCTCAATTGCACATTAATGTGGAATGATGACTTAACTCCAATTTTTCCTGATATCTTCTTTATTCAAAGTATTGAACTTTTTGACTCTAGTAGTAGAGAGTAAAATTTTTACTGGTATAATTTATTTAAACATGGTAAATAATATTTAATAAATTAAGTTTCTGTTAAGTGCGAAGTATATACTAGAATTATCCTATGTGTAAAAGGCTATAATTTTTGTGTTTATATTAATTATTACAGATGTAGATACTTTCAGAATCACGTGATTAAATTTTCGAGCCATTAATGTAAATAATTATATTAAAATAGTTGTTTTGAATGTACCATCAACAAATATTTGTTTCAACCAACCCTAGCTGTTTTGCACAATAACAGGAGATATTTCATATCTAAAAGTTCTGGTAGAAGAATGTTTAATAAAAAAATAATATTAACATATTAAAAGATGAAAAAATTAGTAGACATACATATTTTATCAATATAAAATTGTATCTCCCCTTGTACCTTTTCGAAATATAAAAAGATCAATAGTGTGGTGGAGAAGATAATTGAGACCAGTATGTCCTACCTCATTGCCAGATTTCGAGAAAAAATTAAAAAGTGAACAATGGAAAGATCTATTGAAATATGATATAAAACGTTTTCTAAATTACATCTACATCTTTTCTAAAGCATCTACATCTATAATAATTAGTATAAACATAAAAGTTATGACTCTTTTGCACATAATTATTTTCTAATATATATTTCCTATTAAAGGGAATATCTTTTGTGTGCATTATTTTGAAAAGAAGAAAATATATGAATTACGTTGTTATATTATAATATATTTTTAATAAATTAGCATCAGCACCACATTCACACAAATGGTATAATGATCGATTTCGAAGCGCACGATTTAAATTTCGGTAATTTAACATTTAATTTTCAGATTTCGGGATTATGATTTTTCGGGACATTGCATATCCACCAATAAATTCTGGCAAAAAAATGTAAAATGAGTATACCGAAAAAAATATTAATTTTAATAAATATTTTTTTAAATAGTTCTAAATAAATATTTATTAAATATAAACATATATATTTATTTGATATAAAAACCATTAATTTGATTTAATCATTATTTTTTACTTGAGTAAATATTTATTTACTGTAAGTAAATGTTTATTTAGTTCTATTCGAAAAAATATGCTGCACTAAGATTTAGTACATTTTTTCCAGTGTAGAATATAAAGGAAAGTAATGACAGAAGCTTCTAAAAAGTGAAAATTGAGACAATGAAACGTAAAAAAGACACTCACGCTTTCCTCCGACTTAAGCGGCGTCTACAATGAAATTTTAAGCCGTAAAAAATTGGCTAATCATAGTCGGAGATATAAGGAGAATAATTAGCTGTGAGTTGTCAATTTCTTATGGCTTAAAGCTTGAAATTTAAGTTTTACACCTTAAAATCTCATTGTAGACTTTACGTTCCAATTTTCATTTTCGCCAGGGAAGAGATTTTCTTTATTTTCTTGTCAATCCAAACAACACGCAATGTCTATAGAAGACGTCTTTATGATGTGTTTTAGATATTTTTTAGACATATAAGTCCCAGAAGACTTTAAGAGATTTAAAAGACTATAACGTCATTTAGACAGGCATATTGTCTGAGAACAAACATTTTTAAGATTACGTATGAAGTCGATTCCTCCATGGAAATCTCTAGATCGCACCCGATATTTTCTCTGCAATTAAAAACGTGATGTAAAAATAATCTCTTCTAGAAAACACACGATATGCCGTCCCGAGTGACAACTGCAGAATTGCGTTCAAAAAATCGCATTTACATCGAGATAACATTGTGAGAGCAAATATAATTGCTTTCGCGGCAGCGAGACGAGATTCGCGCCGTTTCATCGTTTTCATGAATGAAACCGCTCCTGCCACGTATCAACAGGCGTCCTTTAGTACGCAGAGGAAACATCGATCCATTCCTTCGGGACCAACCCCTTCCACGAACTCATTACATTTCGCGTTGTACAGGGTCGTAGCGCGCGAGAGGATCGTCGTCGCGCCGCGTGCTGTTAAAACGCTAGATCGCGCGATTAATTCGCAAATGTATCTGCTAATCTCACCCCTGGGAATACACCGAAACCTTCTAGGTGTGACGTTAATTTTTAATTCCCTTTCCTTGACGCCCGGGACGCGAAAGATTTGCTTAACTTTGTCGCGATACTGACAAATTGCGTGACGTTGAATTTACTTCTGTCTCTCACGATTACTGGAAATTCTGCGCGAAAGTGATGCAAACATCTCGCTTGTAATTTAATGTTTATAAGCAGTTGTTCCAATAGTTATCCGTAGAAACATACATAAAGTAATAGTAATTTTATGTCATTATTATGATTTTCTGCTCAACAAATGTAATTGTATAAAATACATCAATTGTAATTTAATTTGCTTTTAACAACATATAGACATATGATAACTCATGATGTTACATATCGATTAGTTTGTGTTCTACGAATTACTTTTATTTGCACAATTATTTTTTTAATGGAAGAATACAAAAATATATCTTAATTAAAAAAATTTTTATTTATACAGTTTACTATTATAATATTATAATATAAGACTGTTTTATATTATAGTTATTTTAGAGATTAATGTTATTCTGAAAAATGTTAATATTTCTAAAACAGTATCTTAATCTGATTGTATAAATTTACTCATCTTGGAACAGTCCAAAGCAAATTTAATGAATAATATTTAATATTTGATATTTAATAAGAAAAGAATTTATTATTCTTTAATATATTTTATAAAAATAAGCTAAATTTTTATGTTTACTTCACAATACAATTTAATCTCGTGCTATTCGCAGCGTCTATTGTGGGAACATATTTTTAAACATCCTTTTTCCTTTCATCTATCAAAGATGCATCGTTTATTTCTTTCGTTCGGTGCTTTTACAATTGAAATCTATAAATAAAGTGCCTTCTTACAGCGCTGCTACTTCGACTAACTAATTACAAGCTTGTCGTAAAAATAGAGTAGCCCAGAGTCGTTCAGTCCAGGACATGCTGTCGACATGAATGAGTGCTCTTTAATTCGCTCGTGGATGATACACGTGCAAATAAATGTCGGAAGGGGGCTGGAACACGGTTCGCGTGACGCTACTGTATTCTCACCCCTGTCGACGGAGTGGAGGAACCATTTCATCCCTCCATCAACCCCTTCTCTCTTTGGCCGGTCGTGCCACGGGGATTCGCCACTTCGCCGACTCAAAGACTGACGTCAATGGGAGTCCGTCCTGCGGGGTTGGGAAGAGAGATAGGGGAAAGATGCGATACTCGATGAAGACTTGCGCGATTTTGCGAAACCCTCCGTTTGCGATTACACGGCCGATTGCCCGTCCGAACGGAGGCGAAATGCTAGCGACTTTGTCTTCCCCTCTTTGTCGAAAAAGGCGTGGGTGTGGCGTTTAAACCGGAAACTCGGCCAATATCGCGTGCCGTCCATTTTCCTTTTTCGCCCAACTTTCATCACGCTTAGCGTCAGTCAGCTGTGCGCGAAACTGAACCGAGCGAGGAGTTGAGGGAAAGATATAAGAAAGAATTAAGGAGGGAGGTAGATGAGAGACTTATACGTAGAAAAACTTAGCCCGGTCTTAATTTTTGATGAAGATAGTCCCTTTTCCAAGAAACATACCAAGTCAAGAGGAAATCAAAATGACATATTTGTCACTGAACGTGACTGTTTATTAACTTTAAGCATCAATATCATCTTGATTTTTTGTTGACTTTTGTGTTTCTTGGATCGAGAATAAATAAATAATGAAAAATGTTATACTGATATAGCTAGACATTTTCAAGAAGATTAAACTTCCCTGAAATGTTTGCCCTACTATATTTTTCCTATACTTTTTTCAGGAAAAAAATAAAATATGATTTAGAAAATCACTAATATTTTTTCATTTAAAATTAGAAACAAAAAAGAATTTTTAATTTTTTTTGTTTCTAACAAATAAACCTCAGGGAATATCAGACGTTGATTTTTTTCAAATGTTTTATAGTTGTTTTTTATGAAGAAATTTATCATTAATTTTTGGCTTAAATTAAATCTTTCAATTAAGAACAATTTTTTTTATAGGGTGAAAGATTGCTGATGAAGACTCAAACCATGAGTGGAAACGTTCAAAGTTAAGGTTTATATATTTAGTATTAAGAAAAATTGCGTTAACTGATAACCAGCGTCGACTCCTGTTGCCTGTAATACATATTTTATGGTTTTATTAATTTTTTTTATTTTACATAAATGTCCGATTTTATACATTTTAAAGCAGTATTTCTTAAAAATAAATCTACACTCGATTTGTTGAAGCTCGAAACATAGAACATCAAAATAATAGTTAATAATATAGTTATAAGAACAGTTCTATTTTTGCATAAAATTTTATACTGCTTTAAACATGTGTATATATTTGATATTTGTATAAAATAAAAATATTTTTTTGATTGAAAGACTCAATTTAATAAGAAATAACGAGACGTTTTCTAAAATTTACTTATAAGCTTTAAAATATCCAAAAAAGCAATTCATTTAAAAAATTGCTATTTATGTGATAACAAAATTAATAAAAACTCTCTTCGAAAAAATTCTAGATACGTTCCATGTGTGTGTACCGGAATATTATTCATAAATCTTTCCATATTTCTCATAATTTCCGATAACTTGACACGTTATTATATTCACTTTTAATATCAATTATTCTTATTGTCTTGATTGAAATTTGTATTAAATCGATCTTTTCCCCGTCAACGGTATTTTCTGTTCTCCCTGCCAGTTTGTTTGAGTACGGTATCGTATCGCAAATGATCAGTTGCTATTTTCAACCCGAGAGGAAAAAGAAAGCAAGCTGTCGTAATCGCAAAAATAACATAGCTCGTAAATCATCGCGAGCAAATGGTAGCGATAAAGATTTTTCAAGCGCAAAATATTTACTACGCGAGAGGTAGAAAGAGGGAAAGTTCATTACGCTTTTGCATTAAGGTCGCTGCGAGTGTACTTTTTTGCAATAATTCTACGTAAATGAAGAGAGGTATCGCAAAAAATTGAATCTTACATTTATAGAGGTAGCGAATTAAATTAATTTCCTCCGGGCGGGGTGTGAGGAACATTTAGAATCTTGTCTGACAGCAAATTTAATTAATTTTCTAGCGGCAATAAATATTCTCAAACGTTATTTGATCATCTGGAAAATTTCATCGAGTTATCGTTTGGAGAATTGTCGACAGAATTTTTTGTCCCTGAAACTTTCGCTGCCACGTGTCAAATTCTCAATCCCGGTTCGCAAACTCGAACAGGCTCGAGCTATCACCCGAATGGAATTGTCCGGATTCGATCGTGTTATACGAGAAGCGAGGTGACGCATTCGAGAAAAATAACACTTTCTGGCACTAAAATGTTTCAAAGCGGAGAGGGATGAAACCCTTCCTTTCAAGAGATCATTCATAAAGATTTACTAGATTACTCTTTTGGGTTAACCCGAGAAAGAGAGAAAGAGAGAGAGAGAGAGAGAGAGAGAGAGAGAGAGAGAGCATAAGGATTTATTAGAACTTTTTTGGAACGAGAAAACCTCGCAAAATGTCAAATTTAGATTTTAACATATAGATTATATAAATAAATAATTTTATAATATGTTAGTAGCAGCCCAAAAACTGTTTTAGGAATGAAATTACTCTTTATATGTAAAATGGTTTTCAGCTTTTTTCGGTCCTCTCAAAAACTATTCAAGATATCAAAAAATGTTTTACAGTAAAATTACTTCATCTACATCAATAATATTAAAAAAAAAATTCTTTTTAAAAATCAAAATATTTTTTAATGAATAGAAGTAATTTTATTATAATATTTTATTATCATATTTAAAATTTAACACTGCGAGATTCTTTCTTGTAAAGCTGATATGCACATTTATCGTACGACAAAAACAGACAAATGTAATACTGACCTAAAATGACATCTAGAATGAGATTTTAAAGCATAAAATTTAAGCCTTTAAGACGTAAAAAATTGACCAATCACAGTCGAATGTGAGGAGAATAATCCACTACGATTGGTCAATTTCTTACGGCTTGAGAGCTTAAAGCTTAAGTTTTACGTCTTATATAAAATCTCATTGTAGACGCCGCTTTAGAGATGTATTTTTCAATTGATCCGGAGATAATGATCCCTCCACGTAGTCACACCCCGTCGTGAAGGGGACGCGACGTGAACGCGTGCCTTTATTCTTCCGCGATTGAAAAGGAACTCTCCGATGCGGACTCTCGTAATTTACCGGAAGCTGCACCTGTCCTCCCCCGTGTCGTATACGCGTGCAAACCAATTTGCGCAAGCGTTCTGCGGCACATGCGACGACGACGACGACGCTGACGAAAATAGGTCAATTACGGTACGAGGGCGGATGTACCGGGAGAAGCATCACAGCCCTTCGCGCTGAAGTCAGCTGAAGTGGCGAAGCGATGGAGAACGACAACTCGCTTATTCGCGAAAGTGAGGCCAGCTCTTATAAAACGACGTCCGCGACCACTCGTTACCTCGCCTCAGATCAAAACGCTCTCTTCCGATCGAGATTGCTCGGAAGAATCGGGCATGATTACGCGCACTTATGCCTTATGGCAGAGATAGGAATGGAAATAGTCGGCGGGCCATTTGTATCCATCGCGTATTTGCCGTTCATGTCGATGACGCTCGATCGGCTCGATGGGCAGCGATAAATCGCGCCTAATGAATCCGGCAGAAGCAATTTTAGTTTTGAAACATGAAATACAGCCTTGGTCAAAAATATCAGGCACCCATATTTTTTTCAAAATATTGATTGGAATTCTTTTACCTGCATTGTTTATTGGTTACCGATATTATACATAAATTCTTGAAACAAAGAATAATTTACAGCAAATTTCATAAATTAATCTTTTAGCTAAAATTTTAAATAATAGTTAGTAAATAAATTGCGTAATATTTTTGGCCAAGGCTGTATGTATAAATTAAGGTTTTCTATAATATAATTGTAATGTTTATATATTAATAGATATCATTTAACTTTACGCAATATAAGAACCAGCGTTGACTCCTAACGCCCTATTAATTATTGTTATTATCATTGTACTAATTCAAGGAGTCTATAAAATTTGTATTTTTACTCAATATTGTTTCTATAATATATTTACACATAAATATAAAACATGTATAAGCCAATTTTAGATCTACAATTCATGATAGATTCTGTTCGTAACTTTGGACACTATAAAATGTATATGTATATATCATGTAATAACGAGTGTGCTATTTGTTTTTTATTTGTGACACATTTTATAGCAGCTTAAAAAGCTTTATGTCATTTAGTTTAATACAAATGTGCTAAATTACATACATATACATATACAGAATGTTTCAGAACTTTAGAGACAAACTTCAATGGGATGGTAGATCTCACCAAAAGAATCAGCTTTCGTTAAAAAAACTGTATTCTTTAATACATATTTAAGGAGCTGTGTATCCAGTCGCGTGTGATATCTGACAATACTAGTTCACGTTCTTTGATTTTGTTTTTACAAAAGAATAACAAAAGAAACAGAAGCTTAGAATAATATTGTCAGACGACACACGTAATGCTACCGCGCGATCGATAGTGTATATCGGCTTACAGCCGATGCGAACAAGAACGTGCAGCTCCTTCTCGAGCTCCTTAAAAATGCGAAAGAGGATACAATTTTCTTAATAAAAATTTCTTGAGTTCTACCATTCCTTGAAATTTATTTTAAAGTTCTGAGAAACACCCTGCACATAATTTTTGTATATGTATATGTTTACATATTTGTTTTATCTATATAATTAATTTATATACATGTATGTACGCCATATATAATTATCCATATATCCTATATTAAAATTGGCGTGTCACGTTTTTTTGAAGCCTCTTTTCAAGGGGATGTTGGAGTACTCCGATTTCGATGTGTCTTCGTATTCGGGGGTTTTAGAGGTCGCTCGTTCCGAAATCGTGATAAAAATTTCGAAATTCAAAATGGCTGAACCAATATGGCGGACGGAAATGTTACGGAAATCCTAAAGGTTCTCCGATTTCGATGAAAATTGGTATCATGAGGTTTTTGGGGTTGCTCGTTTCGAATTCGTGTTAAAAATTTGGAAATTCAAAATGGCTGAACCAATATGGCGGATGGAAATGTTATGGAAATTCTAAAGATTTTTCGATTATGGTGTAATTTATTTTTGAGGTCGTTTATTTCGATCTTGTTCAAAATTTGAGAATTCAAAATGGCTGAACAAAATGGTCGGAAATCTTACGGAAATCTAAAAAATTTACCGTTTATGGTGGAATTTGGTATTAGAGAGTTTATGGGGACGCTCGTTCCAAAACCGTGTTTTAAATTTGGAAATTCAAAATGGTTGAACTAATATGGCGGATGAATGTTACGGAAATCTAAAAGGTTCTTCAATTTTGGTGAAATTTGATCGGAAAGTAAGTTGTATTTTGGGAAATGTTGGTGGAGGTAGTATGGAGGGAGGGGAAAGGGAACGAGAGTATTGTAAAGTATTATAAAGGAAACGAGAGTTGGTGGAGGTAGTATGGAGGGAGGGAAAAGGGAAAGAGAGGCTAGGGTGAAGTTGACCCCCAAAATTTAAATTTCGTATAACTTCTGAACTGAGGTTGAGCAAACCAAAATTCCGACATAGCAATCGTGAGCAATCGATGAGCAAACGAAAGCAAAAAAATATTCGATTTTTTAATATTGGGGGCTAGCGTGAAGTTGGCCCACCAAAATTTAAATTTCGTATAACTTTTGAACTAAGGGTGTGCAAACGAAAATTCCGACGGAGCAATCGTGAGCAAACGATGAGAAAAAAGGGAGCAACATGTACCATGGTAACATTAGCGTTCGATAATAAATAATTGTATTATAAAATTGTTTAAGGTATTGAACTGAAGAATTCCATCCGCCATATTGAATTTTCAAATTTTTAAACCGCCATAACGATTCGGTCATTTTTCTTATTCAAACATTTTGAATCCAGATTCGTAATATTATATTTCATAATGTCTAAAAAGGAGAATATAATGGAGGAGCAGGTGCGTAGCACGCGCAGGGGATGTGCTAGTATTATTAAATTATGTATAGATCTGTTTATTCTAATTAAATTATATATATTAGATTTAATAGATACTAATAGATAGATATTAATAGATACAATATACATGTATAATTTATACAATATTATAATTATATATATAATTTGGCACACTTAATTGTAGCAGTGCTGGGATTTACTTGCACATTTCGACCGATTTTCAGCTTGGTTCCTGTCCCTTACTTCACGAACCCTCGCGCAGCCTAAATGCTGACATCATCACACATACAAATAATTTATGTTTTTTTCTGAGAGAATCACGGACACTTAATGCCATTTTTTTACCTTTTTTTTTAATTAGGGTAAAGTTTAACAAAATTACGAACAGAAATCTATCACAAATAGTAGACCATCTAAAACTGACTTATGTATTTATAATTATATATGCATATAAGACGGCTCCACATATTTTATATTTCCAAAGTTAAAATTATGTACATATATATCTACATATATGTATATAATTGAGCACACTTATATTAAACTGAAAGATATAATGCTTTTTTTAAGCATCAGCAAAGTGTGTCATGGGTCAGAACCAAATGGCGTTGTTATATTTTAATGCTAACAAAATTACGAATAGAAATGAATTGTGATTCGTAGATTATCTAAAATTGGCTTAAACTCATTTTCAGATCGTTTATAATTCACGACAGAATTTGGGACAGAATTCTATTTATAATTTTATGTGTCGTGTAATACATTGGATAATTGACCTGGAGAACTTACACACGCATATAAAAAGCACGCGATATAAAATTATAAATAGAAACCCGTTCCGAATCCTGTCGCGAATTTATGAATTGCCCAAAGTGGATTTTAAGCAGGTAACTTTTTGTCATCGAGATTAATATTAAGCTGTACAAATATGAAGTATGTTTCGCCAAAATAAATATTGCTGCAAGGCAAATAATATATTTACAACATGGGCGAAAATAATCCACGTTTATGACCTCGACGTCAGTTTTCGTTTCGCTCGTCAAGGGGAATGAGTCTTCACAGCTATACGAGTACTCATCCGTTGATGTTATCGAACGTGATATTACTTTAAGTGCAGTGACGCCACCCCCCCGGGAGTCTTAGACATATTTCAAGGATTAGAGTCACCTCTTTAGAGAGCAGAGGTTCCCAAGATCACGTAACCTCTTTGCAAAAATAACAAATATTTATATATGAAAAAATTTTTAAAGACAATTCTTACCACACAAAATATCGTATCAATATTTTAATAGTTCATAATAGTACAAAAATTGCAGCAATATTGTAATTTTAATATTTATTAGTAATACTGCATCAATATTGATGAAATACTATAACTTTAATATTTTGTAGGAAATATATTACTGCAATATTATAATTTAATAAGTACACCCCAAAAAAAAATAATTTTAATATTAGCAGAAACCGCTAAATCTTAGAGGATTTTATTCTTATATACGGCCTCAAGAGGAATCTTCTGAAATCAAGAGGAAAATATGCTAAGCACAATATTCTTACGGTTAGAGTACTTTCATTTTGCATCTGCAGTAAAAATCTTGCTGTTCCTAATATAATTTACTCGTAAGAGGGGGCACTCCGCTTTCAGTAAATATATTCCTCTTCATACAAGAGGAAAACTGTTAGAATAATCTCCAATACATTTTTGATGAATAGTCCAGTGCATTGGAAGAGGAATACTCTTTCCGTAAAAGTTTCTGCTTAGAATATGAGGTTACCGGAAATTTCACTTTACAATTAAATTTTTTTTTTTTTTTGGGTGTACGCGGTCCCACTTCTAGATGGATATGTTTCTTGCAAGAAGAAAACATCCAGAAGCCCCTGTAATAAGAAGGCCTGTAATAAGAATCAAATCTAATTAGCGAATGTTTTCTGTATTCAACTTTAATATACCTATATTTTGAAATGTGATTCTAATCAATAATATTTTAGCAATAACTGGATTAATCATTGAAATATTATATAATGTGTTCCAGCAATATATCTGCAATATTTTTCGAAATATTGTAGAAATGTTTTACAAAATATTGCAATTTGGTAAGTGATATTGCTGCAACGTTGCTGCAATATTTCGCTGTAGGGGCGTACTCTGCATACATGGCGCGATCCAATTAAATAAAAATAAAAAGAGTTCCTTTTTAAAATATAATAGAAAAGGCAATCTACATATATATTCCTCCACAACAGATACATTTCAAATTGTATGCAAACGACAGACTAAAGTATGCAATAATGAAATGATGGAGAACATTTGAGGGGATGGGCGGAATAAAAGCACAATTCTACTTAGACCCTTTTTCCGGCAATCAGCTTTTTCATATAATATTGATCGTAATATAGAAGTATTGTAACATGTAACTTCTTAAAAGATAAAGACATTATATAAATTCATTTAAATTATTGTACCCATTTGTGTATAATAAAAAAGTAGCAAGTTATTTTAATTTGTATTAATATCAAGATTTTGTAATTAGGCCTTTATTCCGCCCATCCCCTCATTTGTCATCTTTATTGTTTTCACATGTTGCGAATGGTGCCGTTCAAGTGGTTAAAGGGTGGGAAACCCTGACGCGGAGGTCGTCGAGCGTCGGTCTGCTGACGCGAGAAAAAAAAATACGCTCCCTTCCGCCCAACCCCTGATCTCAGCTCGATTCTCGATGTGGGGTAGAAGCGCGCGTGGGCGCCGTAACGTTCTCGCGTAGGCGTACGGCCTGTTGCGGGGGCTGAAGCTAGGCGATTGGGGATGAATAGCGAACGAGGAGGAGGTAGAGGCCGGAGAGAGAATCTCTTTTCTCTCATGGCGTGCTAGGCTGTGCTGACTTCGCCGTGAGATCATTGTTGGATTTTCATCCCTAAACTCATAACCATAATTTATGTAAATTTTGGGAGTCCAGAGGAAAGCGGTTCAAGTGTGTCTCTAAACCCTTAGAGGCTCCAAGTTTTTTTATCGTATTACATTTTCAGCCATATTTCTCGCATGAATTTTATTTACGATTTGTGAATGGAAAATTTCAAAAATTCAAGCATTAAATTATTACGACACATGAAATATATATTAATAAAAATAAATTCAAACTCGAAGCGCAAACATTGAAGTGGATACGAGTTAAAGTTCAATAGTTTATTATTAAATTTGTCACTTTTCATACAGCTTTAGATAAAAAAATATTTAAGGTAAAAGGGAGTCGAAAATCGTTTTAATTTTGCATTCCTATTTTTATTAATTTCACCGCCTGCTTTATCTTTTTGCTGCTATTACAATCTAATCTTTTAATTGTTGTGCCCATTTCTTTTATTGGAACGTTCGCATTGAGAAAGTAAATGTTTGAGAAGTAGAGATTGGAACGATAGATACCTATATATACATATAATGTACCGGCTGAAAATACACACAACTCTACTACTTAAGTATACATGTTCCTGTCATAGATCGTAGAGCCGCGTCGCGTATAACGTCACCGTTTGAAATGCCAAAGAAAACTATCCCTATGACGTTTGCATAACTATCGCATTAAAATTAAAGACAAGCAGGTAACGTCATCATAGACATTACATGACGCAGCGGGGTTGCTATGCCTAGTAGTGTTTTAACTTTCTATTAATTCTACCGTCTGTGGCCTGTGTTGCGATGGGGTACTAACAATAGCGAAACGTGTCAGCTTTCTTTTCTTTTACGCTGGTATTTTAATTTAACGCTAGATCGAAGATAGGAATGCTAGATTATATCTCCAGCTCTTATATAAATTCATGAAGAAAATTATAAATATGAAAAGCTGCAGAGTAGAAATAGCTTAATAGAGAATATAAATAATCGCATACTTTGCAGGTTCTCCTCGATCCTGTTAAGGTGAAGGCTGCATTCTTTCAAGATGAGACGAGCCGTATATATTTAACGGTCGTGTTGAGTTCCAAGGGCTAACAAGAGAGCATAAACGGACCTATGCCCTTTCGAAGAAGCGTCGTTTGGATTACAGAAATATTGAATTACAGCAATAAGGATTTGTTATCGTAAAGGATGACTAAAGATGCCTTTGTATTCTTCTCCATCTTACAAAGGACGTGGATCTCCATATAGAATTCAATATCTCGAGAAGCTCAAAAACGTCTCGATAACAAAGACGGCTTTAACACTGCACTGGTAATTGGATTCATTAAAGGTCATCGATATTTTGATTATGAATTTTGATACACTAAAAATAAAATATTATATTAACAGCATTATTTTAATTGAAAATGATTTTATTAATTCAATATAATAAAACAAATAAAATTTTACTCAAACAAAAGAATGATGTATTTGTTTTATTAATATTATTATTATTATTGAATTAATAAAATTATTTTTAATGAAAATAATGCTGCACTTGATATAACGTTATTTTTTCACTGTAGATAAATTTAAATCTATGAAAAATAAAGTAAAATACAATTCGAATCTTCAGTGATGATAAAAACTCGATGTTAAAACTTTGATGAGTATATTAGAATTTTTTTAAAGTTTTACAATATGAAACAATAAAAAAATTGCTATGTTTTTCAAAGACCTCTGTTACTGATAAAATAATTAAAATTCACGTTGCCGAGGGAAGCTTACAATTAGAGGAAGAAAATTAGAGGCTGCATTATACTAATTATCAGCGGCTTGCAGAACACAAGGACTTTCCATCCACGCGTTGAAAAATGTTCTAAATTTAAAAAAATCATTTGTTTGAACAGTGCTAACTAAATATCTACTAAATATAAAGATACATTTATTTGGCACAAAATGATTAGTTTAATTTAACTTTATTTCTTTTTATTGCAGGATAAATATTTATTTACACTATTTACAATAAATAAATATTTATTAAAATTTATTTTTAAAATATTTTTTTTTTAGTGACTACCAAACCGATGGCGTTCGATAACGGTAAAATCTTATGGCTCCGATAATGTCGGCTGACAGGCTTTTGACAGCAAAATAACAACATAATTCCCACGCAAAACGATCCTTACGATGCCACGTAGAAAGCCGGGGATCCGTCGGGAAGACGTAGTTGGGTCATCGCGTGGGCAGAGACGTCCCTCGTATCAACGGCTGTGTGGAGTTCGTGTATGCGGCACTCACACGCACCGCCTGCTGTCGGCGTCGTGTGCCATGCGAGGAAACGCAGCGCGCGCGCAGCCAACGGCGTCGTCGTAGGGTGCTCTCACCACCACGAGGCGAGAGACGGGGAATGCTCGTTCACCAAGGTGGGGGTTGGTTGATCGACCGTACCCCGCTTTTCTACTCGTCCTGCCGAGCCCCGACATTCATTCCACCCCGAGCCGGCGGATCCGCTAGGACGTGCCTGTTCTCCACCCGGGTGCCAGCCGAAGGATCATCGCGAGACTCGCGAGAGAGGAAGGGACAAGCGTACAGGGACAAACCCAACGAAATTACTGCATCTCGCAAGGTAGACAAATCCTCACTTCTTCGTGTAGTTTCTTTTTTTCATTCTTCATTCCGTGGTTGATAATTTCGGATGAAAACAGATTCTGAAATTTGAACGGTGAAATGTAATTGTAAACGCGCTTTATCGTCACGTAGCCGGCCACTTTCGGCACATTCATACAGGTAGTTGCGCACGGCTCCGAGTCAAATTTCATTTTATCTCAATGAATGTTGTTCAATTTTAGCGATATTTGTAGGAAGAATTAGATTCACATTTCTATGTCTATTTTAAGAAATTTGAACAGCTGGCTACGTGCGCACGCGTGTGTACGTGTGCGTGTGCGTGCGTGTGTGCGTGTGTGTGTTTCGGGATTAAATGTTGCTTTATGATTTCGTCGTTGATCCTCTTTGAAACGATAATATGTCTGTGCTTGTCATGTCGTGTATTGTTATAATAAATTAGAATTAATTATGGCGACGGCGTGTGCGTGAGAGAAGGCTTTTATGCACACTTAACTCGTCAATGAGATTCTCATTCAGTGAAATGCATTTTTAATTGCGATTTACCTAGCCGTGTAGCTCGTACACGCCGATAAATGACTATAGTATTTGTAGATGCAACAAGTGTACGATTTCTAGGTCTACTATATCCGGTTTGGCGTTGCTACACGGTTCGCTTTAATTGTCAAACTTCGCCATTCGTTTTCGGACTTAGGCGAATGTCAATTCCGAGAATAATTCCCAAGCATTTAATCCAGTGATCGTTTAATTGAGAACCGCGTCGCAACGTCAATAACGAAACTGTCGCGAAAACTGTTTCAACTGTGACATTAATTTCTATTTGTTCCACTTAAATGTCACTTTAATCCATATCGATACCGTCTATTACCGAGGCGAATGAAATCTCAATTATATATCATATAAAATGCGAAATTAAGTGACCTTTTATGTGCAAAAAAGGAGTCTTCTGTAAAATTCGAAAGGTCAGAGGTCATGTATTTTTCAATACTGAATCAGACGATTAAACTTCCTGGATATTGCATATAAATTGCGAGCCATTTGCTTTGTACAAAATTGCGTGGAATGCAATATCCGAGATTGTCGTTATACTGTAAATACGCAATTTCGCAAATACATATCGTTTTCTGTACGCAATTTTGAACTCTGACATTTCCATGTAGCACCGTCCGCGCGCTCGCTACTCTCCGCAGCCATTTCCAGCATCACCATTAGAGTTTCACGTAATTACGCTGGTTAACTTACCCTCAGAGGCACTCCGTAATTCATTAATGAGAAGCCAATTGAGAGCAATTAAGTAGTGTAATTCGATCGTGCAACACGCGGAAACTTGCCTTCCAGCATTATGAAATTCTTGATATATCGAACAGCTGCTAATGAAGTTATTATAGATACGTAAATTTATGCATGTTAGATTAAAATAATCGCGCAAAATCGAGTTTGCCAGGATTTTCTACTGAAAACAACCGCTCCTCTCGCTCCTTTATAGGATATTTATTATTTCTCAAGGAATCTTTTTATACACACGTGGAGCTGCATATCACCGTCACGCGATAAAACAAAAGTTCGATAAAGTCAACCTATCAAGTTACATACATGTGTGTGACGTAAAGCGGTTGGGGAATTCTCTCGTTGTCTACGTCATACGGTAACGTCAACGTCATAACCGAAGAAAGTAAACCGCGTCGATTACATGAAGTCGTGACGTCGTCGGCCGCTGTGACGATGGCGTCATATCTGAAGATATTTTATTATAGAACTCTCCACGACATAATATTTTTATGTAACCGCAAACATATGCACAAGACCCTTTATCGAGCGCCCTTGTTGCTCCTACACTCGGTCTCTCCACACACAGTGGAAATAGACTCTCGACATTTCGCATTACATGACATTTACATATTTAAGCTGTCTTAGTACGGTGACCCGGTAACTAATAAAACTCCGCAGATAGCAAAAAGACGAAAATCGAGACTCAAGACGTCTTAAAGATGTTTTTAAGACATCTTTTTCTAATTTTTAATTAGAAAAGAATTAGTTAAACCTAGATCAAAATTAAGTTGCATTGGTAGAAAGAGGTAGAAAGAGAGTTAGGCTTAAATAACCAAGGAATATATCAAGTCAAGAGAAAATTAAAATGATGATATTTTGTTACAAAATTTAACTGTTTATTAACGTTAAAACAATTAAATCATTTTGAGTGTTTGTTGATTTTTGTGTGTTCCTTGGGTAAATCATGAGGCCTGTTCTTTTTAGCTGAACTTCTAGCACGGTGCATCTTTTCTCTTTTTCTCTCCAACGAAATGTGGAAAGAAAAGGGAGACATGAACTGTGAAAGAACTTTAGGATAAAAGGACAGATCTGTGGTTTAATTTGGTCCTGTGATTACTGGGGTCGGAAATTCGATGTCAAGAGGAAGAACTCGGGGGTGGGAGACACGGGCGCAAAAAAAGAGTGTCGCGAAGCTCTGACCCTGAAAACGGTGCGTCATCGCGAACGCAACTGGCAATGAGAATCCCGCAACTTTGTCGCAGATGACGTGTAACTGGGCGTGGTTGTTGCTGCTGCTGTTCTCGCTAGTCTCGGTAGGCATGTGCCTGCCTACGAGCCTGATGGAGGATGCGAAGAAGGCGGACCAGGTCATGAAGCCGAAATGTAATCTCTCGAAATTATTTCTCGATTTTTATTCGCTTTCGATTCGCTTGAACGCCCCGCAATGTCGCTTTCAGCAAAACGAACCCAGGAGATGCTGATGTTCGGCAACCAGCAGAATCGACAAGCTGCTAATGCTGCCGCCGTCGCTGCTGCCGCTGAAGAATCCTTCACGTCGAACGCAGAAAAACGTAAGTTTTCTTATTAATCAAAGAATTGGAAAGAATAAGGGCATTAGGAGTCGGGCGCAGAAGACGTCGCGCAAATAATACACTTCTTCTGCGCCCGACTCCTAGTGCCCTTACTCTTTCCAATTCTTTGATTTGTAAGGAGTCTTGATTAGTTTGATTTATTAACGGATTTTCTTATTAATTCTGCGCTACTCGCGTGATTTTTTGTAATTAATTATTCGCATTTGGGGTGTTCCTGATAATGTTAGAAATGTGTGATCTCGATCCGATCTTTTTACAAAAAAAGATCGATCTTTTAATCAATTCGTCAGTATCCGATTTTAAGATGGATCGATTTATTTAATAAGAGATCATCGTTCTTCGAAGCGTATGGGCGGATTCGGAAATTCAAGATATATTTTGATATATCATTTCATTCCATAACATTCACTGAATGTTGAACAAGAATAAAATAATGTCTGGATACACTCAGGTGATGTTTCTTAATGCCGTTGGCAGCCCTGCCGACTGCCTATACTGCCTACATTTACACGTTACCAGTTAATATTAATCGGGTTTAATAATATTAAACCCGTAGTTACAACTAATAATTACTACCGACAAAATGTATAAATAAATGCTAGTTAAATTCTAATTTATACCAATTGACACTGACAGTTGTCATCAAATTGAATTTATATACGATATTTTACCGATTTTATATTAGTAATTGATTTATGTCATAACTACAGATGTTAGAATGAACCTAGATTTTTATTTTAAATTAAAATTATTTTACTCAGAGACAAATCAGAATCATGTTTTAATTGTTTTTGTTGAATTTCTACAATTGCAGTGAGAAATCATCAAATTGTCATCGATTCGACATCTATTCCATTGACATTTCTCGTGAGATGCCACAAAAAAAATTTTAATTGAATCGATCTTCAATAGATCGATTCATTCAACTCCGATCTTTTATATATAATAGATCGATTTCAATCAATCCGATTCTAAATCGATTAAAAAATCGATACAATTAATGAAGATCGCACATCCCTAGATCACGTTATATCTCAATTTTCATGATTTTCTTTGGTTATTTACAAATAAAAATTGATAACATTTTATACAGTCTTTAAAGAAAACTACAGTGAGTGCAAAAAGTATTCGTACAGAGAAAATATTTTTTAAAAGAACTTTATTTTTAAAAAGTAAATATTATCCAGCGAGAAATGAGTTATCGAATTGATGTGGAATTGATATAAATACGATAATTTCAATATCAATTTGACGTCGATTCGACGTTTAATTGATGATTATTTCTTGTTGTATAATTAACAATTTATTCATAAAGGATAAAATAGACTATGTTTCTTAAAATTATATATACCAAAAAGATGTGTATTAATTATACAAAATATATCATCTGAAAAATAAGCGAAAATAAAAAATTGTATTGTTTAAATGCTCAAAAAGTATTCGTACAAACGAGAGATTTAGCTTCTAAAATCAGGCATACATGCGAAGCTCGTTTGTTTATGTTATAACAGAATGTATTCATTATATAAAATTGCTAATTAATGTTTATTTTCTACAAATAAGACTTTTTTTTAAATAAATTTCCTTGTACGAATACTTTTTGCTCTCACTGTATATTGTTGTTGTGATTTTTTTTTAACGTAATTACTTGCGTGAAGTCTTTTGACACCCCAACGTTGTATCTCAATATTCACGATTCTCTTTGATTATTTATAATGAAAATTGATAACATCCTTTAGATAAAAATAATTACTCGTGAGGGGTGTTTCTGATACCCCTACGTTTTATCTCCATTTTCATGGTTCTCTTTGATTATTTCCAATAAAATAAAAAATAAAATAAAATTGATAACAATCTTCAGATAAAAATACGTATATTCATGTTTTTTTTTAACGTAATTACTCCCTTGGGATGTTTCTGACACCCCAACGTTATATCTCAATTTTCGAGTCCCTTTAATCATTTATGATCAAATAAATATTTATAACGTTCTCTCTATACGGTCTTTAGATAAAAATACATCACTCTTGTGGTTTTTTTTAGCGTAATTACTTGCGTAGGATGTTTCTGACACTCCAATGTTATATCTCAATTTTCATGCCCGGGTTCACAAGTCGATTTGAAGTCGATTTTTTTTAGGACCGTTTGATTTGATACCTACTAGATTTTCTATTGATTTTCGAAAGAAGATCAAACGGTCCGATAAATCAATCGATATTGATTTGATTTCGATTTATGAACTCTAGGGTGGTTTTCTTTAATTATTTACAATTGTGAATAGAAATTGATAATATTCTGCACATTCTCTCTCTTTGGATGAAAATAAATAATATTTGTAGATGAAAATAAAAAACAATTTTTTTAAAATTAAACATTTTGCGCAAAATATATATAACAATATATACAAATAACAGTTATACATTTAGCGAATTTATAAGGTGACCGAGTGTTCTGGATATCTCACGCGTAATAAAAGGTTAAAACATACAATGCTTGTTATATAATCCAGCGAATATTGTACGAGGATTATCTCTGGAATTCATTTACGTATGTAGGAACTCTCGCTGCCTCGGGGCTGGGAGGCTTGAAAGCAGCTCTCGCCGAGGACGATAAACCATCCCCGGCCCAGAAATCACCCAGCAACACTATGTATGAGCACGAGTCGTACTCGCCGTACGATAAGAATTACGAGTAAGTCTAGTTTTCGCGTCAGGGAAGATAAATTATTCAGAATTCAATACCTCGCGCGCGAATTACGTAACTATTTCAATGTTACGTTTGATTTGATCGACAAACGGAATACATTTTTTTCGCTTCGTAGATTATTATATTTTTAGAACTTAATGGCCTATTCCATTAATTTACCTTGAACGCCATGCAATATTCGAGAGCTTCACGTTTATTTGCTTCGTTATATTCCATATGGCACAGATTTTTAAGAGACGTTTTAAAAACATCCAGATAAAACGTGCTATGTAGAATTATTGTGCTTATATTACCAATATTATTTAATACATTTCATAATATTTTAAGACATTTTATTAGACTGGTATTATATTAATATATATAATATTATACTAATATTACTTTTGTATTTATTTATTTTTTAATTTTAATCCTTGCCTCGCGGCTTTAATGGCTTCCAGTCTACATTTGTTCTACATTTTTCTTTAATAAACATCATATATATACATATAAATATTTATAAAGTACTCCAAATACATATAAAATGTATAAGTAATATTATTATCTAAATTCTTTGAAATTAATCTTACTTTGAAAGAGTGAAATCTCATTCTTTTTCCAGAGTGGCACAATTTCACTTTTTTGGAGTGAGATTTCACTTCAAAGAATTTAGAGAGTATATTATTATTTTAATATATATTTAATATTTTATGGTTTTCCCAAAAATCACCAATTTTTAAAACAGCCATATAAAATATTGAATATAATATAATATATTATAATATAATGTATATATTAATATAATATCAGTACAATAAAATGCCTTATTTTAATATTACAAAACACAAGTATCTTTCTTGGCATTCAATGAATAACAAAGACAATGGTACTTGAGTCGACTTGTGTGTCCCCAATAGAAAGTGCCCAGTGTTACCTTGATCGGCAAGATTCGCCGTAACGAGAATTATTTGTGTCTCAGCTACGGAAAAGTCATCGTGAATGAGGTCGAGGAGGACGTACCGCGGGTGTGGGACACAGTGCCGTATTCGCGGTATTACGCGGGCGAGGATCGGCGCAAGAGATCGGAAAAGTCCACCGCGACCGCGCGACCGAGCACCACGTTGCAGCCTCCGACGAGTTCTTTCCAAACGAGACGTCTGCCTAGCCTTCTGCCTACCCCGCAGCCGGTGCAGGCTCAAGTTAAGAGGAGGTAAGTGGCCGCGTCCTACTTACTCCTAATTCTCCCTCGAAATCGATAACCCCGCGTCGATCGATATTCCCGGGAGTAACCGCTGTTAGATTGCGGTAGGTAACAAAATCCTCGAAAGCGGACAAGTGGACAACCGTAACGACTTCGTTTTATTTTGCCGCGCTTATTTCATGAACCAAAGAGAGCGAAATTGTGAAACGTTATTTAGTTGGAAGTCGATTTGCGAAGGCCACACGGCCTCTCTGTACACCAGACCGATATTAAATTGCCGCATCGGTGATGAAATATCGGAAATCGAGGACGCGAAAATAAGTTTTATGAGAGTTAATATACGATTCTCTCTTTTTCTTTCTTTCTTTCCCTACTATGAATTAAGAGCTGTGCACAATCCCAGGTTAGAATACAGAATCACAATTAAGTCATAATGATATCATAGGACATCATCAAGACATCGTTTGATATTTGAAAATGAACTTACGTATAAATAACAAATAAGATCACGAAGACATCCTTATGATATTCTTATGACTTCTGTGTTCTATTTGAGATGGAAGAACATTAGGAGCAGGAATCAACATCAAGATTTCTACCAACCAGAAACCAATAACACCGGAATACACGGCTTTTAGTAGGTTAAAATCTCAGTATCGTATTTCTATTCCTAATGTTTCCTTCATTGTGCGCAGGGCTTTACCCTCGGAGTCGCGCGCGTTGCTGAGTTGGCATGATAACGGAAACCCCCTCATGTAAAGTGAGGATCGACTCGGTGTACCTCGGCGCGCGAGGGCTATGCATCACCGTGCGCGCCCTTTCCACCCTTTCCACCCACCAAGCATCCCTCTTTTCCTCCGGCGTTTCTTCTGAATGGGTATGAGAGGGCTTGCGAGGGCGTTGCCCTCGGTGCAGGGACGGCGGCGGTCGACCTGACGACCGAAGTCGTATCGAACCATTTGTAGAGAGAGAGAGAGAGAGAGAGAGAGAGAGAGAGAGAGAAAGATAGAGTGAAATAGAGATCATCGAAGACCATATCAGTAGCGTACGCTCGACTGGTGCTGTTTAAAATTGCAGCCAAATGAAATCATCGGAAGTTTCGCATCCGTTATCTTGGCATTGATTCGCCAACCGCTCGATGTTGGTGTTCACCCATACAGCACAGATCATTCCAGTAATATTGCAGTAATATTGCAACGTTTGTCTCAGTAATAATATAATGATAATAATCTTTGTTATTATTATACAACACTTATATCCAGATACGAAAGGAAATTAAAAGAAGACAAAATAAATGCAGGAGACATATTATAAGCAAAGATAAGACGTCAGCAAGATTGCTGCTATGAAGCCTAAATATTGAAATAAAATTGAAAATGTTGCAAGAATGTTGCTGCAACCTTCTGTGCTGTATAATCAGAGGACGAGAATCATCTGATAATAACGATAATTAACGATCTTACTCGTCGCATTCTTTGGCTGGTATTATATTTATCGTATGAGAAATTTTTCGAGTCTGGAGGTCAATTGTGATAAAAATTACAAAAGTGAGCAACTACAGTAGAATATTTATAATTTAATTAGTCTCTAGTAATTTTCACCTCATTTCAAGATACACAATCGGCTTCCAGTTGATTGATTTTAGGATAGAGAGATTCACAAATTTTTCTGTCCTGCTGCCAATTAAAGGATCATCTACAATGGGAGTAATGTGGTGCAATAATTAAATTACAAGCCGTAAGAAATCGACCGATTACAATTGAATGAGAAGAGAATAATCAACTACAATTGGTCAATTTTTTACAGCTTACTATACACAATGGGTACTTTCTATTAGGTGTTAAACTTAATTCCTATCGTTTTTTCGTCTCGAAAATCGATTTGTTTCGAAGGGAAGATGAATGAATACCTTAATCAAAGTAATTTCCTCCAGTTTCTACTACTTTTTCCCATCTCTCCGGCAACAGGGCAATCTCAAGACGGTAGAACGCGGTGTCTTTCGAGGCGATCCATTCATCCACCCATTTTTGGACTTCGTTATAACTGAAGAAGTGTGTCCGTAAGTGCGTGTTGCATCGATCGGAAGAGATGGTAATCCGACGGTGCCAAGTCTGGAGAGTACGCTGGATGCGGGAGAACTTCCCATTCAAGCTCTAGAAGTGCCTGCCTCACGCTTTTCGCGACATGCGGTCGAATGTTATCATGCAACAAAATGACTTTGCGTCGATTGTTGGCTACGGACGATCTTTTTTGCATCAATTCCTCACTCAATCGGCCTTTGGAGTAACATTTAACTGTTTCGACAACTCTAAAAGCGTTCGAGCTGGATTCTCATCAAGCAATTCTTGCAGCTCGACATCTTCAAATTTTTTCGGCTGTCCTGGACAGCCGATGGAGTTCCATCACCATAAATTTCGGATAATAAGCGATGCGCTTCAGCTGCGGTTTTCTTGAGGTCGGAGTAGTGAAGAAGCACATGTCGGAAAAACAGCTTATCGCGATTCATTTTCATTCGATTGGAAAATCTCTTTGGCGTCGAGAAATCTAACCTGTGAGGATTGAATCACTTTCAGCGATGTCTAAACTACAAAAGACATGTGACTTCATCGTCGAAACTCGTCAGCGTTGGAGGCAGAGCCCTCTAGTAGCGAGCGATAGGAATTAAGTTTAACACCTAATAGTAAGAGACATAGTGTGACACAGTGAATCATTACATTCTTATTATTTATCAATGTTAATCAGAGATGAAATGATCACCGTGTTACACTGTATGTTTTTTGCTAGAAAGCGTCAAATATTACCCCCATTGTGGATGGTATAACAGGCTTGAAAAATTTGTCGTATGACAAAGGTAATATTAGCCTTTGATGTATCCCTCCCTCCCCTATAAAGCAAATGAAACGGATAAGATGTTACGACGCTTAATAACGCAACGTTTACGTCCGGCTCGCGATCGCGCGACGGCGCGAGATAAAAATACGCTTTCCCGGTGAGCGCGATGCAGATTTATCGAGAGCCGAATCTAATTTCAGGAAATCGCGTGAACACGCGAGCCCTCGATATCGAAGCCGTAAAAGCGCTTCGCACGGAATTGCCTAAGGCCGGTGTTTAAAATTAAACACACATACATGGGACCTGCCGTCGAGCAGGACATTATTATCGTCTCAAAGTTAACAGCCATCGCCATCGCGGCCCGTTATTTTTACACGAAAAATGTACGGGAATGCATTGCCTGACCGTCGCAAATGTCACGGGTCACCCCGGACGGACACGACAACGATTAATTTTTTCCTCGATAAAATTCTTATAACGCGGTAACCGTTTCCATTATAGTAAACGCGATTACATAACGCGTTATCCTTAGACGCGAGTGCCATAATAATAGAATAGCACTCGCCGTTAAAAGCACTTTGAATATATTTTCATGAAAAAGAAAGAACGCGTGTTGCGCGCCATCGAGGAAAATTGCGTTAAAATTTCTTCGGCCAAGATCTCGTAGAAATTTCGTTTAATATAATTAATAATATTTATACAATATTACAATTTATATATTATAATTTTTATTCCGATTCCCACAATTTTATTACATCGAATTAAATTAAAATTGTGAAAAAACTGATTTAATCAAAGACGATGGTATCTAATTACTTAACTCGTACAAAAATTCTTCAGTTACTCATTTGATTGCTAACTGTCGTCTTGTTGACGCACATAAGTTATTACTAAATATGGATACGGATATACAGCGAAATTAATTTAATTTTTAATTGATTATGTTCACGGTTTGATAAAATTCATCTTCAGTTTATTTGATCGCCTGATCTATTAACCTGGTGTCTTTATAAATGAAGCGGAACGATCTCCTATCTAACCAGCTAAGAATTTTGATTGTATATGGATCAGATACACCGAGGATGGCTCGAACGTAAGCCGAAACGTCTGATTTTTTCGTATTTTAATAAATCATTTGCTCGCACGACTTACCGCGAAAAAAAACTCTCATTAGCCTCTGTTCTCTATTTATATTAAAAATTCTTCTCCCTTCAATTCTCAACATCTCAGCGAAAGTCTCTTTGAAATTAATTAGAGAATTAGAATTGAAATTGAAATTGTAGATCTCGGCGTGACTTTGTCGGAATCTTCAAAGATCTAAAGGTAAAAAAAAGCACTATTATTCTCGCGAATTAACGATCCGTAGCTTGGACTATCCTCGCACATTCTCGCGAAAAAAAGACAGAAATAATTCCTGCGTGCAGCACAAAGCGAGCGTAGAGATTTATGTCCATTTCTATCAAGGTACATGTAGATTAACTTTAATCTCAGTTTAACTGACTCTCTAAAACTTTAGAGTGAATTGTCACTCTGAAGAATGAAATCTTAGAAGAAACTCTCTTTCAAGACTGGCTCAATTTTCGCTCTTTAGAGGGAGATTCCATTCCAAAGAATTTAGAGAATTTACTCTTTATGTTTTTCTAATTCTAATACCCGTTTCTACTCTAATGCAATTTAATTTTGATCTCGATTCAACTAACATTTCATCTTTTCCTAGTTCTAACAATTAGAAAAAGATAAACAGTAAATTGAACTGAGATTAAAGTTAATTTCCAGATAGCACGGAGAGTTAAAAATGAATTCAGTCATATGTCATCAGTTCTGAACTTATTTTCAGATGCGAAAAGAATACTTTTTCAGAAAAAGAATTCTTTTGAATCCTTTTTGAAACTCTCTGTGCTATCTGGATCTATATTGGTAGAAACGGGCTTTAGACGAATGTACGTGTTCGCCTGTGCATACGGCATCGTGGCACACGAACGTGGCCGCGCACACCCACACGGGGGGAGAATTTGGTGCAGTGCACGAATCGCTCGATACGCGTGACGCAGGTGGTAGTGGCGCGGTGGTGGTGGTTGAGTATCCGCGAGAGAGAGAGAGAGAGAGAGAGCGGGCCCACGAAAAGCTGAATGGAGCCGGGATGGAGGCGAAAGTAGGTCAGAGCTTGATTGTTCGCCGGTATCAGCGACCAATCATCTGGCAAGCACACCCCGCGGATTTATCGACGATACTTCCGGCTGCGACAGGATGAGCCTCCGCTGCACTCCATGTACTGTTCTTCCGTCGACGGTATATAATAATCCTGCTGACGCATTAGACAACAGCCCTGCCGTCCTCGTTTCGAGAGTTTGAATGGAGGCGTCCCGTCGGATGCAGATCAATAGAGGAAACGCCGACGTAATGAACTAGATTAACTCGATTAGAAGAATTGCAAGCGGCACGTGCCGAAAAACTAACGTTAATGAGATAAAAACGTCGAGTTCTCTCAGCATATCTAATGGCAAGAGAACCTCTCGAAATGTTAAAGTCACGTAAATAAATGAATTTAGAAAATATCCATTGCAGCTAATAAACGGTTTTTAAGAGTGGAATCGTCTCTTACATGTAAAGCAGGTTTTTTTCATTACATCTTAACAACTATTTAAGACATACAAAAAATGTTTTATATGAAAATTTTATAGTAAAAAATTGCCTTCATTTCTATACATCATAATATATCAAAAAATAATAAACATATAGATTTAAAAAAATTAGTTTTTAAAAATATTATTGACGTAGAGAGAGAGATGAATAGAAATAATTTTATTTTAGAATTTTTATATAAAGTATTTTTGATGTCTTTAAGAATTTTTTAAGTATAACAAAAAAGGTGAAAATTGCTTTACAGATAAAGGATAATTTCATCTTTTAATTTCCAACTTTACACTGTGTAGTATAAAATTCACTTTTTCAGTCTCGCAAGGTTCATTGAATCAATATAATTTTTTACTGTTTGCAATGTATACACATTTCTCATACAAAATAGAACTTTGTTGCAAATTAATCGTCTAATACCCAGTTCTACCGATCAATTTCAATCTTGATTTAATTTATCCTTTATCTCCTATTAATCCTTAGACTTTGAAAAGAGAATAAAAAATAAGTTAAGCCAAGATTACAATTAATCTGCATTAATAAAAATGGATATAAAGTGAGCTTAAGACGAAATCGAGACGGAAGAATCAAGATGGATAAATTACAGTAGTAAGACTCGAGAGTATGGTCAGCCTTGGCGGCGCAAAGGCCGCGTAGGGCCAGAGTCCTTACTACGCTCTGATAAACGCCGAAAAGCTGAATGAAAGTATCCTACGAGTTTTTGGCACATAGCCAGCTTATCAGTTGATCAGCGTTAGTCTCTACCAGGCATCACTATATCGATCGTTTTATCGTAAACGCGATGTGTAACAGCTAAAGAACACGTAAAATTCAACAAAAAATCGAAATGACTTCATTTTGATTCTTAATGTCAATAAGCAATAAAATTTTTTAACCCAAAGTCATCATTTTGACTTTCTTCTCGTCAAAGTAACTTTATTTTGACGTCATGAAGGTCAAAATTTGACTGTTTATTGACATTAAGATTGAAAATAATGTTATTTTGACTTTTGTGTTTCTCTTGGGTTGGATGATTACGAGATGACTTTCTTTGTTAATCAACAATGGACGACGACAACCGTCGCCGCAGCAATCGTTTCTCACCATCGAAGGCGCGTATTGTCCGCGGTATTGTCCCCGTACTCGCCGTTGTATCGAGTACAAGTTTGAATGCTAGCTACCGTGAAACTCGTTCATACAAAGGACAGTCCGTCGACAGCGAGATAAAGCGCCGTTCGTGCTGGAGAACAATAGCGCGCGATGTAGGGACGAGTCGTCTGTGATTGTCGTCGGTCGCTTTGCGTCACGGATAAGCATCGATCAATCTTGAAATATAGACGCTGCGCGAGCAACGCGGAATAATGAATTCACGAAGCGATTCCGAAACGAGATTGCGAGACATCGATCTGAGCATCGTTGGAAAAACGACAATTTTTGTAGCCACGATTAGATCGTCGTTTCTCCTTGACACATCTGTTTAGCATTATCGCGACAAGTGAATCCACTCGCGAATCATTATAGACTACATAGTTCATTGTTAAGTATTGTACGTTCTTACTTGAATAGAAGTACATGATGACTATTTTTAGATCTACACTATTAACCCTTTATTATTTAACCCGTCACATGGAATATCCAAGACATCTTATAAGTACGCTAAATTAATGAATGCTATTTGTACACATTATTATATATTTAGTGCAAGTTGTTTCATAATTAAATAGTTTTTTTACAATGTTTATTTAGAGAATGTATAGATTATTATCAATCTTTATTTAAAAACTCTGCTGGTCTGTTCAGATTTATTTGACTTTAAATGTAATTGATTTTCTTACTAATATATTATTTAAAAACTTTTTCTTCAACATCTGATTGATGACTTTATTAATGTAAGATATTTTTTCTGTGAAAATTTATTTTTTAAGGGGCACAGTCAATTTTTTTTATTATGAATTTTAAGAAAATGAACAGATAGCGAGGTTCAGTATTGTGTTTTTAAAAAAACTCGATATGCTGAGATTGTCTATGTACAAGGACGTACAATATTTTTATTTGTTTTGTTGCAAGGTTGAATAAAAGTCTTACGTCTATGCCTTCAACGATTATTGAGTTGGCGTGACCAGTTGGCAAGTCCCTCTTTTTCGAATCTCTAGATCGTATAGTAAATTTGAGCAGACCAGCAATTAAGTTCTCAAAGAAAACAACAGGAATTAGGATATAATGTTGGGGTGTCAGAAACATCCTTCGCGAATAATTACGTTAAAAGAAAATCACGCAAGTAATAGAGTTAAATTCTCGAGAAAATACCTGCTGAAATATTATCCGAGATTATAGGAACGCTTTTACTTGAATTTTCAGCGTCCCGTATTACCAGGAACCACGATACAAGCGGGAGCTGCCTCTCATCCGGGGGGACATCAACCCCGATGACCTGTTGGCCCTCCTGTCACTGTGGGAAAACGAACAGCGTAACGGGTAATCAATGTTTTTCAAATCTTTTACAATTCTTCCCATAAATATATGCTTAATTCATCAATCTCATTTTTATTCCATGAATAGAAACTGGCGCAAGTATGCTAACGATGAATACGAGATAGACGACAACGATTTCCTTGATGAGGAAGACCCTAGAAACGGTTCGTGTTGATAACTGTCCGATTCTATAATTACGATCCAGCTGCACGAAAATAAAAATAATAAAAGGATAATGAATTTCTTTAGCGAGGATTCCTACCTCTTCATCAGTTCTGTATCCTTTTCTGTATTCCTTTGTAGCTCTCCCATGGTTGACGCCAGTATACCCCTCGCGGCACTACGACACATTGTCGCCCTCCGACATCGGGATAGTCCGAACCCACCCGCCCAGCTATTACGAGCAGTACGGAAAGCAGCTGGATCAGCAGTATGAAGGCCCCGCGCAATACAGTAATCCGCAGTACGATTTCCTTTATCCTCAACGTGCCGCATACTATCCCCAGAAGAGGTTCATGGTGTCCAAGAAACGAACGCAGGTGAATTGAATTCGACAATTGCTTCGAGCCAATATAGCACAGAAGCTTGCCTCAACGTTTGCAATATTACTGTAATATTGTTGGAACATTGCAAATGTGCCTGTAATATTGCTAGAATAATCTGTGCTGTATGAGAATCTTCAATAGAGGGCTTGAGAAAAAAAGAATGAAAGTAGACGAAAGAAATTGTCGAAAAATGCCCTTTTTCCTATACTTTCAGGGTTACGATGCGTATCCCGCCGCTGAGCTGCAGTTGAGCTCCCAACCGCGAAGCTATCAATATCCTCATCGAATGGTCTACTAAGTAATCTGCGACATTGGGGCCTGTCTAGAGGCGCACAAAGAGAAGCAAAAAGTCTCCCGGACGGAGATTCTACCAGAAGGAAAGGATGTTAGCAGCCGTTTCTCCGGGAGTCGGCGCTCTTTCGACGAACGGCCCTTGCTGTCGCTCTTCTTCAGCTATCCTCCCTTTCTATCGCAGGAGGCGAAACAAGCAACAGTCGTGACGATGGCGGCGACGCGGATTTACTCGTTCTAAGAAAATCACGGTGCTCACAGAGAGAAGCTTTCCTCGGGTTTACAAGAGCCGCGCTGAAGAACCGAGGGACGTGAGAATCACAGACCTTCCTTGATCCAGACTCTCTTTAGTCCAAGTACCTCGGAATATAAAAAGTGACAAATTTGCATTTAGAATATGGCATTTTATCATTGCAACGATAATCAGCATTCAGGTCTTTTGCAGAGGCCCGTTTAACACGAATTTTATGAGACAGCATGTGAAACATATCAGAGTCCACGACTCAATATTCGATACAATTTTCTGCGCCAGCTGGTCGAAAAAATCGATCGGTTTCGTCGAGCTCTTTTTCAATCCGATCGCGATGACAGTTTAAAAGTAAAGAAAAAAAATAGCTTCAGCGCGCTCTTGTTACTTACTCGCTTAATGGTAATGTTACGATTTTAAGCTCCTTTTGCGTGTAATACGGGCAACGCGCTCGTAATGACGCTACGACTGAATCATTAAACAATCGTAGTATCGAATCAAATTACCCTCAGGCTTGGTTTCGACGACTTCGTGACTGATATAAAATATGCATATATATAAATATATATAATACAAATATGTATATGAGGCGATATAGTTTTGAGTTAGCATGAGACTAGATGTAGGTCTATTCGTCTATATAGATAATTCGAGCGAGTAGGAATTGAGAAGAATTGACAGACGAGAGAGATGTATCGACGTATATATATGTATTGTATAAACGTGAAAAAGTAGAGATGGAGCGAAATTTTCTGCGAGATTGAATTTTTCTTCGATATGCAGATTATAAGGACTATGTGCCCATATTAGACTAGAGATTCATCGAGATTAAGGTGGAATTTGATCAACAATTACAATTTGTATCAGATCGATGAGAATAAATCAATTAAAAGAAATAAAAACCTATTTTTCGGTCAAAGCGGATTTTAGTGCTTAAATATTTCAGAATGAATTTATATACATTTAGTTCTGCAAACCGCGCGCCGAAATCTTTTTCGGTCTTGAAACGCAATTATGAACAGAATTGAAGTAATAATATCATATTGACAAGCAGTTTAATCATTTTGTATGCTAATAAGTATCTTAGGATATTAATAATTTGATTTATTGTGAAAAATATTGCCTCACACACACACACACACACACACACACAGCTGGGATTCGAATCCAGATCCGGCAATAAATTAAATTATTTATAATTCTTAAGATGCTTAGGTTAGCATCAAACCATTAATATGCCTTCTAAGATGCTTAGTATTAAAAATTATAAAATTATAAAATATTAGTGCTTCTCAATTTAATATGTGATACCGCTATTCTAATTCTGTTCATCATTGCGTTTCAAAACCGATAAGAATATCGATGCGCCGGTTTGGATATAAATTCACTCTGAGATATTTAGGCTAAGATCCGTTTTGACCGAAAAATCTGTTTATTTCTCTTAATTGATGAGTTTCATCAATCAAAGCAAGGTTCACTAAACTTGATATTGATTTGCTTTCTCCTGATTGGTTGAATTCAATCTCAATCTCAAACTCAATCTTTGGTCTGATCTAGAGATCTCGTAACAGAGTCTGGCCAAGAGCTGACAAACTTTTGATTAGCCCCTTGTTTTTGTTAACTTCAGTAAGTTAGAATGCGTGAGACAGTATAAGTTAGAATGAGATAGCATTTAAAAGGAGACAGTATATATATCCTTCTTTCTCACTCTGATAAAATTGCTCGAAGCCAGACTCTGTTATAAGGTCTCTAGTCTGATTAGGGCGTCACCGTGAAATCTTCCTGGAAAACTTTTGGCAATCGTACCAACGAAAACATAGTGTCAGGAATTACATATAGTGAGTGCAAAAAAGTATTTGTACAAGGAAATTTTTTACATAAAAAATCTTATTTGTAGAAAATAAACGTTAATTTTTTCAGATATATTTTCTATAATTAATACACATCTTTTTGGTATATATAATTTTAAGAAACATACAGTCTATTTTATCCTTTATGAATAAATTGTTAATTACCCAGCAAGAAATGATCGTCAATTAAACGTCGAATCGACGTCAAATTGGTGTTGAAATCATCGTATCGATATCGATTCGACATCAATTCGACGATTCATTTCTCACTGGATAATATTACTTCTTAAAAATAAGATAAATAATGTTTTTTTATATATTTTCTCTGTACGAATATTTTTTACACTCACTGCATATGTTCTCGTCGTTTGACCGAGGAAGCGCGAGCCGAACGTTGATCAACCGAATCGGTCATCTTTGTTGCATTTGAATCATCGGGTCCGTATTTCTGGAAAACGGGAAACGCTCGAGAGAAGAAGAAGAGATGAATGTGAGCGTAAAGGCCTAGGCAAAATTAAAAGCACAGGCAGTAGGAACAGGGAATCAGATTTCAATGTATCAGAAACCATGCATTACGGTATAGGAATAATACACGGTTTCTGGTTGAAGTCTATTATTTCCTGTTCCTATTGTCTGTGCGTTTCATTGTCTAAGCTCAGTACCGAAGGGGTTTATCTTCGTAAGGTTTATCTTCGAACCAAACACGGCCTTCCATATTCAACACTTCGAGGAGACTGAACATCTCTACATAATTAATTAATATAATTACACGTCTGTTACACAAGCACGTAACGTCTTCACTGAAGATATTACGCATTATGCTTTTTTCTCTTCGCCAAATTAATCGCAGGTACTCGAGGGTATTCCAATTTCGTCGCATTATTTATTAACGAACTTCTTGAGTGGAGTTAATTTTGGCAGGAAATCAGGCACTACCTTATTTTTTACAATTCTAAATATTAACTTTTCGGGAGCACACGAACAATACGTTCAGTTCTTTTTAAATTCTATTATTGCTGACAAAGGAGAAAAGCAAACGGTATTCATCATAGTACTTTTTAACTTCTTCATGCTCTTCTTTAACTAAAAGAAAAATGAAATCATTTTAAAAGCATTTATTCTTGAAAAAATTAAATCAATTCAATCGAAAACAGGTTTTGAAAAGTGTCGACTGTAAGTTTTATTGATACAGAATGTCAGCAATAATAAATGGTAAATTGATACATTTCATTTAAATAGTCACGAAACTATAGATTGTGCTCGAATCCGACAAGTTGCCAGTGTATCGGTTTTTTTTAGTAATTAAATCTCTTTGTTCAATGCAAGAAAAGGTGGAATACCTTCGTGAGACTGGAATATTTTAACGGAGTAATGCGATAATGGCGGGGAAGCGCTCATAATTTTGTTCAGGACATTTACCTGTTGTTCAACGTAGTTAGGTTTAGATTAGCAACATAAGTTTCAAAAAACAAAAATTATATACACATACACACACACACACACACACACACACATACAGATACACGGCGTCAAGAACATTCGATATTCGCTATGCGCAACTAAAGCGGCAAATATCGCAAACGAAAAAGAAAATCAGCCATTAGCTTTACTCCTAATCTTGCAACAACGCACGATCGATGTTCAATTCAAAGCAGATTTGCCTGAAAGTGTGTATTTTTGTTACGTGTACGGCAGAAAAAGAAGAGCCCAACAGCGATACGTATAATACACGTAATTTCTCTCCCCCCCCCGCACACATGTGATGACCCGTTTACACGTTCTGCGTCTCTTCCTGTTACCGATAGTGATTGTGCGCGACGTGATTACGCCGTTATCATTAAGACTTAACGAGAGCGATCCTTTCCTTTTTTTTCCTCCTCCCTCCCTTCTTTTTATAAATATAAGCTTCGATTATTTCTCAATCACGAATCTCTAGCGGCGGTTATAATTTTTGTCTATGAAAATTTGTGGAAATTGGAAATAATATATAGACTGTCTCCAATAAGATGTCTGAAATAAAAGTGTCGTCTCTGTTTTCTTTCAAGAAATATGACAGCCTTCCGGAACTGCGAACGAGAGAACGGCGGCGATCAATTTCGAGGCAATTAAAAAACTCAATTAAATTAAAGATTAAACGCAATTTCGAACCAGCTTAATCGATGATTAACTTGTAATCAATTTATTGCCTAAGGGAATAATTTAATTTTTTTAAAAAACGTAGTCAAAATGCGTAAAAAAAATTTTTAATTAGTAAAAAACCGTTTATAATAGATATCACAAATATTTTATAAACGTTTCTGTAACGTTTATTAAATAGTTTAAAAATGTATCAAATTTTTGACGTTTATTTGTTAGTGTAAAGATGATTTCTAACGTTTATTTTGAACGTAACTGTGTTACTCGGTTAATGATACAATATAATTGCTGCGTTCCATTATTTGTATAAAAATCTATAGTTACGTATATATACTATAGATTTTTAGTACGCAATAAATAACAACCAAATATTGATTTATACAAAATGTCCCAAAATTCGCGACTCAAAATATTAGCGAGAAAATGTTTGAAAAATTAAGTAAAAAAATTATTTGTAAATTTTTATTGTAAATAGATATAAGTAGAGTTTATATAAGAATTAAGGTTTTATAAATATGGTCAATATTACGCGAATTATGTTTAGATGATTACCTGTGAGTAGTGAGCACACTGAATTACACGTGCAACTTATGGATAGATGGCTATTTAAACGTAGTCTAGAATTAGCTACATTTAAACCTTTATTATCTAAAAAAATTGCTGCTTGAAATAAAAATATATAAATAATTCTTTTACATAATTTTTCGAAAATTCTTGCTCTAATATTTTGAGAGAGAGAGTCGCGAATTTTGAGACACCCAGTCTATTATTAGGCCAAGCATGTTTTTTTATGACTTCTCATTCTTTTTCATTTGTATTCCCGTGTATACATATATATATATGTTCCTGTTGCATTTCACTGGATTCAGCCCGAAACAAAAGCTACACGGCGATACCTGCACGAACTCGTATTTTTTGCAATATTCCTGGTTTTATACCATGAATTCGATCTACATTTACTGCTGAAAGGAGATCATTGTAAGTTGGAAATAAAGAAAAATTATATGTTAATTATTTTAGATTGCTACCTCAGTTATTTGAATATTTATCAAAATTAGTCAGACTTATCGATTAAATGTGCTTTTGTGTGTAAATTTTTTTAAGTCAACTAGGTTAGCGTCATTAGTGAGATTAATATTTTTAATTACAAGCATGCATGACTCCGCAAACACAATAGGTATAGTGTAAGCTTTAAGAAATTAATCAATCATAATCAAATGTGAGAAGAATAATCTTCTATGGTCGGTCAATTCCTTCAGGCTTATTACACTTATTGTGTTTGTAGGGTAATACGCATCAGTGGAATCCGCTAAATAATTAAACCTACGTAAAACGTCAGAACGAAGCCACTATACTAATCATGAATGTTCCGCATCCCACGAGACTCCTTCGTTACCCTCATTTCTACCAAGGTTAACTTTCAGGTTCAACTTATTTTTCATCCTTTTTTAATTCTTAGAAGTAGAAAAAATGAAGAGTTAAATCATGATTAAAATTGAACTATGTTAATAGAAACGGTTATTAGCAGTGAATTCAGTTCAGTCTATCCGCTTGAATTGCACTCGCTTGCTCTTTTTACGCTTGAAATGGGAACGAAAGTATCCTCGAGTTTAAAAAGAGAAAGAAATAAACAAATGCAAATTGCAGAACGAATATATCTGTTCTGTATAAAAGAAAGTATTCCTTTTTAGGACGCTGTATTTCGTCTTCGTCCAGCAACTGTTGCTCCGTTGAATTATTTCCCCTTCCATCCCTCGCGTCTAACAAATTATGTAGTCTACTTTTAATTATTTTGAAATAATAAATATTTATTTGTGCTATAAAAATGATGTCGATAAATTTTATCAGTAAATCAATTATAAGTATCGCAATCATTTTCGCCCGCGGCCGAATCTATTTTGTCAAGTTAGATTTAGAGATTATGTTAAAAATTATAAACGTGTTTCTCTTCTTTCCAAAACAGATATTTTTACCGCGCGTATAATTTTATATAAATTATATAAAAATTGCAACGTAAATTCGTGAGTTGTGCGAAACACCCATAAAAATAACTAGGAAGAAATTATCTTGGATCTGTGATTTATTCTTTTAATTCTTTTTTTTTTTGTTCAAATCTGGATACAGTGATCAAATAAGAGAGACGATCTCCGATCGCGAGCCTTATCCGCCTTCCGTTCCGGAATCTGAAACAGAATTTTCTTTTCTTTTTTCCTCTCTGTTTACACAGCCAGGAGCTACACGACGAAACACCGCGTAGAGCAGCCAAATCCACGCCGGGAAAGATTTGCGAGCAAAAGGCAGCACAGCACTTGACGCAAATCGGAGCCGGGTGTTAAACCACTGACGGAACTCACTTTGACTTGCCCCGCACACAGAATCGAGAGAAGATAATGAATTTCTTTAGACTCTCTCGCCCGTCACTGTGTCTTTTTATTCCTACAGTTCTTATTCTTTCTCATTATAGTTCTCCCTTCCGCGATACTACATCCAGATGCACAATTTTGTTACGTCGAGCAGACGACACAGCTATTCTTTATCGCGCGGATAATTTCGACAACAACGCGAAGTTTAAAGTTTAATTCGCGACCTTCTATCTGCTTCTCTGGGAGAATCCACAAGCCACAGAAAACACCAAAAACGTCACAAACGGTCATCGCTCTCCTTTTCCCGTACAGGCGACAATTGTATACGAATGAACGTAACAGCCTCCTACGCGAGAGAAATCGAGAAAATGATTCTTTAGCACCAAACACTTGGAATTTAACGACCTACATAGTCGCGTTTTTATAATCGTTTTCCCATCCCCCGAAATTGTCATTGCTAAACGATTGATATCACAGCACCATGTATTGTTGCACGATAAACTTCACTTAACGGAAGAAAAGATTGAATTTTATACCAAACTCGTCAAGATCGCAAGCAGTTTAATTAATATCTCAGCCACATGCATGCATTTTAATCGAGTTGTGATGGCAACGTTCTATCGATTCAACATGAAAGTCCGATATTTTATTGGCCCTCTCTAATCTGTCTAACCAAAAATTCTTTTCTTTGCATTAATTTCTTCAGATATCGTGAATGGGAGTATTCATTGGAACACTGTAATATTTAACCGATTTCCCGAGAATTTTCGAATTGTTTGATAGGTGAAAAACGGTATTAAGAAAATTGACACATTTTGTAATTTTTTTTCTCTCTACAAACTGCATCTATTTTTTATCCGTTCAAACACTAAATATACTTAACCACTGCACCTTCAATCGCATTCAAATATGGCAGGGACGCTCCTTTCTCCCGTCCGATGTCTGAAAGAAATATAAAAATATACCCTTCGGACGTCGTTTCGGATAATCGGATGTTCTCCTCCATACCGGAATACGGAGCACAATCACTTGTCTTTTTTTTTACATTTCACTGGACACATGCTCAGAGCTCAATTTCGTTAATGCCACCAGACACTGTCCTTTAGAGAAAAAACCAGTCCTCACTGAAAAAGGGATAAACTTCTGTTGACATTATGAAAACACAGATCGACAAACTTTATTTTGCAGTAAACAAATTTAAGTCTCTCTTCATAGATTTTCTCTTTTTTTTTCCTCACTGTCTTCACTATTGGGCACAGTCCAAACTTTAAGAACTTGTAACTACATTCATCACGAATTTTACTTACTGCACAATCACTTAAAAGTTATGCCACACAAAAGAAGTCTACAGAAATAAATTGATTGTGAAACGATTAATTATATAAATTTTCCATATCTCAAATATACTCTAACCCAGACCTTTCACATTTTTTTTGCCATTATGATTATAAAAAATTATATTTTTTTTGTGAGCTATAAGTGTTCTCATATCGTTATAGAGCTACGCAATGTGTTTGTTACACTTGAAATATTCTACTTTTAAGAGAACAATGTAAAATTTTTAGTAAAATAATTTAAATGTATATAGGCTTTTCAATGTATCTTAGACTTAATATTGAAAATTTACAATTATTAAAGAATCTCTGTTCTAATTTCATTAATTTAAAGCAAAAAATTTGTCGAGTGTTTAATTATTATTTTTACGTGCACATACGTGCCTCAAGAAGACATTCAATTTGCATTGACCAAGAAATCAAATCAATTATATTATAACTATATGATTGCAAATGTGAAAGAACTGTGCACATTATTATTACTAACATACGTACGTATAGTTATATAATGTATATATGTATATAATACAAATAGATCCTTCTTGTATACACTACACTTTAAACAAGTAATTATACATTACTTGTAGTAATGAGGATTACAATATTTGTAATAATATTTACTGTGGTCAATAATGATTTTGCTGATAGAAACTTTACCATTTAGTAATCGCTGCTACTTGATTAATCTAACTAGGGAACAATACCAAAGTTGTGTTTTTTGATAGAAAATAAGTACTTAATTTCTCAGCAACATCGATAATGTGCATTATATGTGTGGAGTAGTCATAATTCTGAAAAAATATATCACAAATCAAGATTACTGTACAGAACACAATATTTTCCAGTAATATTTCAAAATTGCATCATCCTCACCTATCATTAAGTTTAACAACTATACAAGAATCGTCTTTATAATAATGCGCAATAAAAATTTGTATTGCCTAATTTCGATTAGAATTTACATACGCATCCAGATTCGCATAATTTTGTGTAAATCTAGCTATTGGAGTAGATTCAAATCAACAATTAAGCATTACGAGCTTTTATTACATGTCTAATTATAGAATATAACGTTAATATACTTGGCATTCCTCAATGCGATGTACACTCGTATAAAAAAAGTATCAAAGTATTACGATGCTGTCTGTAATCGTATGAGATTAACTCGTGTCTGGAAGCCAGTAGAAAACGAAATACTTACTCGATCAAAAAACACAAGTTCTCCTTCTCACAAGTCCTGTACATTGTTTCGCATAAGAGGCTTGTCCACTATGATCATTTGGCGAGGGAACGTATTCTTAAAAATGGACTGAATGAAAAACACGATATTTTAATTAATATAATTATTCGTTTATATAATTTGATGTCTAAAAAAAATACTGTAAAATGAAGAAAAATTCCCAATTTTTTTCACATAAAGTATTTACCGCCAAAAATCTCTACACTTCAGATTAGACTGTGTGTAGCACAATTTTCAAAATACTGATTTGCGATGCTAATTTTATATGGAAAAAATTAAAAATTTTCCTTCATTCTACAGTATTTTTTTATTTTTTTAATAAACAATGTACTTCCCATTCAATCCATTTTGAAACAAACATTTTCTTGTTAAATGATCAAAGTAGAAAAGCTCTTAGGAGCTGTATGTTAAAGAATCTTTGCACTTACGATGTAGAAAATACGGACACAAAAGACGATATTAGGCGCTACCCCCCTTGACCACTACGATTACCAAGTGGTCTTCCTTAAGACTCTCTTCGCTTAAACTAGGACATGTGCGTTTCAAAAGTTCCGTCGAGAATGCACAGGGTGGAAAGGCGTAGAGCACACCAGTGCCTTCCGTGTCCTTATTCAGCAACGATATTACACCGGCAGCTTCCTTCTGCTTCAGATAGGAGACGAGATTGCGCAGTGGTCGTGTCTGGACATTAGCGTCGTCATTCGTAATCGCGGTGCTTGAGCCAGCCAAACCAAGGAAGATAGCATGCGAACTCGACGTTTGAATTCGTTTAGACACGTCGTCCAACTTAGGTTGATCAAGACGTAATCGTTGCGTAATGCGCAACATGTGCTTACCCTCTTCATCCTTCATTAGAGAATCGATTATTTCCGTCTCCCCATCAGTCAGATGAAATTTGGCTGGAAACAACGAGTTCTTTAGTATCAACGCGCCTTGCCAAACTGCGATTGACTTGCGTGCAACATCTGGTAAGGTGCGGGAAGTCGACAGCATGCCAGTACGAGCGTTCTCCGAATCTGAATCAGAGTCCATTTGTCGTCTACGCGGTGAACGTGATCTTGATCTATCGACTCCTGGTTCGCGCGAGAGCGATCTTCTCAGACCACGTGGTGCCTCGTATTCCAATTCAGGCGGAGGTCTTCTATTAGACCAGTCGGCTTCGTCGCGTATATAACCGTCAGGATATGACCCTCTGTAACCACCTCGAGTGCTTCCTCTCCTGTCATGCCATGGGGCGTTACCTCTACCGCCTCGGAAGCCCCTCGGTCCGTAACCGAACTCACCGTCAGGCCCGTAAGGATCATACGGAGATTCGTAGTCAACTGGGCGTGGTCTGAACTCATTGTTATCCTCGGGATACGATCTAGGCTTGAAACCGAAGCCCGGTGTCACGTCAGCAAAATCTACTCTCAATCTGCGCTCCGGCCCACCTAAAGGGAAGCCACGCATTTCCTTAACTGCAGCCTGAGCGGCGTCGATTGAATCATAAAGAATATAAGCATTACTGTCGCCCTTGATATAATCGATCTTTTTTATCGCACCAAATCGATCAAATTCGCGTTCAAGCTGTGGTACGGAAGTCCATGGTCCAAGACCGCCCACCCATATCCGAGTTGTTGGCGTTGCCTTACCGTAGCCGATTTTACATTGAAACTTACCGATGTATTGACCCGATAATTCTACCTTACATCGATGAGCCATGTCTAAGGTTTGGAAGCGCACGAAAGCGTATGCATTACCAGTACCGGGAGGTGGACGCTTTATATCGATGTCGTCCACAATGCCATACTTGCTGAAAATACGACGTAACTCCTCTTCCGTGATATTAATCTCCAGATTACCGGCGAACAGAGTTCTAGTAGCTAGAGGGTCATCCTCCGGCGACACGTGATGCAAATAATTGGGAAACTTGTCTTTCTTGTTTTCCACTCGTTCGAATCCGTGTACCGGATGACGCATCATCATATGGCGCGGCGGTCCATAGTGATGGGGTGGTCCTGGGTGAACGTGCGGCGGTCCATGAGGGTGTATGGGTGGTCGGACAAATTCGTGATGCGGCGGCGGGATGGTCTCGCGGCGCATCTCCCGATGAGGAGGTAGACCCACTGGTGGTCCGTACACACGCTCGTATCTCTCGATAGGTCTGTGTCGATCTGTAGGCCCCGGAGATCGGGCGTAGTACCTCTCGTAATCCGGCGGTGTGATAGATCGCGGACGACGGTAGGTTTCCGGTCTATCGTACACCGGCTCTACCAGGGCCAGTTTGTCGTACATGATGATACGCGGTTTCGCGTGTTTAGCATCGCGGGCGTCCTCCGAGTTACGGAAACACACATAGGCGACACGTTCGTCTGGTTCGTGCGAGATCTGGATGGAGAACTCCCCGAATTTTTTGTATTCCCTGTACAGAGTATCCTTGATCACCTCGTCACTGGCCTTTGGATGGATGGCGCTGACGCAGAGCACCTTGTAGCTGTAGGGTCGCTCCCGCGGCACGTCGCGCGACGCGCGTAAATACTCGTCGCGATGGGAACTGGATTCAACGTAGCGAGCGTGAGACGATGCTCTCGTGGGCGGACTGGGACTTCTGGCTCCTCGGCTTCGTCGTCGAATCCTTTCCGGACTGATCCGTTCGTCGCTGGAATCATCGTATCTAGAAATTACGAGATGCAGTTTAACAGTACAGTTTACTTAAATTAAAAATTGTAAAAGTTCACACAAAAATTTTCAGGGTTGGAAAAGTTTATAAAAGTAACTCATTATCTTTTTTTCTGAAAAATGACTCAATACCGTTACTCGTTACTGACCCTTTTTTAAAATAGTGTAAAATTATCTTGGTCACTAATTGAGACCAGTTCAACACGAAATCTATATAGCGGTTATAATGATTATAGTTAATCGCGACATAGTCAAACATAATATTTTTTTCTTTTGAAACTCGCTTATGTACGTTCCATATACACTTTATCGTATGTATACAAAATAACGATAAAAGTAAACAATCATATTCGTTATCGTTATCCAAAAAAGTAACCGTGTTAACGTTACAAATAAGGAAATGTAACGTAGTTAGTCATTACTAAAAAAAAGAATAATTGTAATGGTCATATTACTAGTAATATGTTACTTCCGAACCTTGAAAATATTATGTGTGCACCTTGACCGAATATGGCCCCCTTCATTCATTTGTAGCAGCATAATATAGTATATAATCAGGAGTGAGCAAAATACTCAAAAAATTGTAATTAAATACAAAATACAAAATACTTTCAATAAAATAAAAATATATTTAAATACGTATTTTAAATATATATATTGTATTTTAAATACTGCCCACTTTTGGCTGAGATACAACGCTAGAGATTATTGTTCACCAAATGTAAACGAGAATAAATGACGCATTATGCAAATCATGCGTGAAATGAAACGCACTTTAGATTGAGTCAACAATGGTGCGATTTTAACTTTAATAAAAAAATTTTTTACATAATTTAAATGTATTTAAAAAATATTTACAAATTTAAAATAAAAAATACTAAAAAAAAGTATTTAAATGCAAAATATAAAATATTCTCAAAAAGTGTTCAAATACGAAATACAAAATACAAAAGTGTATTTAAATACGCATTTTAAATACTTTCGAATACTACCCACACCCCTGCGTATAATACACGCACACATAGCAAAACTACTTATCAAAGACCTGTTCTTTTTGGTTGAACTTTTGCACCAGTTGATCTTTCTTCCTTTTCTCTTCAGGAGGAAAGAAGAGGAAGAAAGATGAACTGGTGCAAAAGTTCAGCCAAAAAGAACAGGCCTCAAGTTACATCTGTAATAATTGTAATGAAATCTATTCGTAAGCATCGAAATGGGACGATATTAAAGTACCGAATACTCTCTAAGCTCTTTGAAGTTGAATCTCACTCTAAGAATGAAAATTAAGTTAACCTTGAAAAGAGTGACTCAATTTTCAATCTTTAAGAGTGAGATTTCACTCTTTAGAGTGAGATTCATCCCATAGTTTTAGAGTGTAACAAAAGTCGATCAAATAATAAAAAAATTACAAAAATTCACACCTCTAATTGTAAGTTTTCTTTAAGATTCCTTACGTATTAAAAATACTAGGATTATTACTTTTGATAACTTCGAAGCTTTAAAAGAACTTTCAAATTCCGAACCTTTGAAGTTGGTGCTTCGAAGCTTTGAGCTTTGAATTTTTTAAGGAGGTTATAAGGCAAATGCAATATGTTAAAAACTACTTGAAAAAATTACAGACTATTCTAAATTTTATTTAATAATAAAACAAAAAAAAATAGAAACAATTGACCATCTGGATCAAAAGTTATTTAAATAAGTAGTAATATTTTTTAAATTTGTACTCTAATATAAATATATGAAAATGTATTATAAAATAATGATAAAAATCTCAATTTTTTTATATAAATACTCTAGGAATTCAACAATATTTTTGTAAAGTTATCTTGAGATGCAGACATTAATTGTTCAGTAAATAAATAAAATTTGTTATTTGTTATAAACTAATGGTGAATCTCAATGAAACTTTGCATAAGTCATGTTTAGTACTTAATATATTTATATAAAAACATTTAGATTTTTCTTATTATTTTAACAATTTTTGTTTATAACAATAAAACTAATAACAAATAAAATAAATAACCTATAAAAATGTGTTGCTCAATAAAACCAGAATGTTATGAACACAACTTTCACATGTATGTAGTTTGTTTAAAGCGAAAATATTAATATATGTGTTTTATGCCCTTACAATCTCCTTAAAGGATGATATTTCATTTGTGCGTTTTTGTTGTACGACAAATTTTTCCAGCCTATTGATTAACTATGGGATAGAGAGATCTGAAGGCCTCTCTGTTCTGTACACATTTACCGTACGACAAAAACGCACAAATGAAATAGCACCCAAAGCCTGGAAGCATCTAAAAGCATCTAGAGAGTTCAAAGATATAGTAGAGGTTATTTTCGAAAATTGGGATTCTTTCAAAGATTCAAAATTACAAAGTTGTAAAAAGTAACAATATTTAATGAGTCCTAATACTATTTAATAAGCCTTAGTATTTAACATATCTTAAAAAGAACATGGATATGTGAATTTCTGTAATTTTCTACTTCAAAGATATTCGAAATTAATTTCCAAAATTCGAATTCTTTCGAATCTTCGAAATCAAAAGTAACAGCCTTCATATTTTATACGTCTCGAAGAAAACTCGAACGTATGAATTTTTGCAATTTTCCGAAGAGGGGTTCAGAGTTAATTTCGAAAATACGAATTCTTTTAAAGCTTCATAGTAAAAAAAACAACCTTAAATACCAATAAAGATACACGTTTCGCCAGCTGTAGTCGCTGTAGTGACTGAATGAAGAGTAATTCACTCGGCGCAAAACGCCATACACACTCGTACACACACATGCACACACGGGCGCGTAACGCATCACCTACGTGCGCAGAACAATAGCGACGAAAAAAAAAAAGAAAATCCACGTCATTGATGCTATGTATCAGATCAACAATTATAATTACACAGAACAACAATCTCGGCGTCGCGAGACGAGGGGAGGGGAGGGGGAAAAAAAGAGGATTAAACGCGGAAGGATCGAGCGGGACTTGTTTGGCCAAGAGAAGACGCCGCGTGAAGTTGCCACCGGAGAGATACGCGAGGGAGTTTTTCGTTCGACGTCGCGAGATATCTTACCGTCCCATGGAAGAGCGGCTTCGCTTAACACGAGGAGGCGGGGGATCACGACTCGAGCTCCTCTTCATGTTGTTGCGGATCTTGACTGTGATTTTGTGCCGATCGTCCCGCGGAATCCCAATCATCAACGCTGCTTGCTGCTTGCACCGCAGCTCGACGTGGAACAAGAGAAAAGAATGTGATACGCGGAACAGAGATGTGAAAGAAGGAAAAGGAGGAGAAGGAAAGACGAGCGAGAGCGAAATCCAAGGCTTTGCTAGAAAACCGCTTTTTTTTTCCTCGGAGGAGGACTATCTCTCCGATGCACGCTGTACCTCGCCTGTTCGCGATGCACAGAGCGAACAAAATGGCGCTCAATCGCGCCTGTTGTTACCGTCACCGTCGTCGCCGCCGTCACTGGCGCCACCGTCGCCGCGCGTGGCTTCCGCTCGTGACAACTTCCGAGCGCGCGATTTTACAACTCATTTCGATCTGAAAGAAAAAGGGAAAAAAATCACGTGGCCCAGAGTTGGGCAGAATACATAATTAAAATATTTGAAATACAAAATACTTTGAAATGTTTCATTTAAAATATACAATACTTTTTTTTTAACTCTTTATTATGATAATATATAATGTTTAACTTCTGCAATAAAGCTAAGCGCTACGACATTGCGAGGAAACTTTATTTCGCTTGCATTAGTTTTTACAAGAGGCAGTAATTCTTATTTCTTTCTAACATTCACTCTTTAATTAGACAGAGCATTAATACACATCATTAAAGTATTTAAAATACAAAATACTGTCAATCTTAGTATTTGAAATATAAAATACTTTCATGTGAACTTTAAACAGAAGTATTTAAATTGTGCCCAACGTTGACAAGGCCTAATGAGAATAAAATGTCTTACTTTATTTTTATATCTTTGTTTTTGACAATTCTAATTTACATCGCCACTGAAATTAAGAAGCCGCTTTCGGCAATATTGTTAAAAATGAATAAAATTTACGTTAATTATATTTCTAATGTATATCTATTTTTAAAATACGACTTTTATCGTATTCCTCCCATTAATTTTGCTGATAACAATCGAATAAATATTCGTATATTTGTGAAATAAATTTTTCTTACGCAATAGTTGTAAATTCATCCATTATTAAAAGAAAAAGTGAAAAGAATTTATTTCGCTACACAAATTATTTCGATATAAAAATTATTCGTTTATTGTTAGCAAAATTTAATGTGAGAAACACATTAAATTTTAAAGATAGACACACCTTAGAAGATAAAATTTACGTCAATTTTATGTATTTTTAACAATATTGCCGAAGTGGCCTTTTAATTTACAGCAGCAATGCAAAGAAAAACAGGATGTCCAGCGATAGTTAATCAATTCAAAAACAATTTCAGGACATTCTAGGTAAAAATCCTGGTTCTTTCAGGTCAATTTTCATTAGTTAATTAATTTTTATTGATTCGCGCAAAATATATGAGTAGACTTTCAAAATGCATTTTGTCTAAAATTTAATTTTTTGAGTTAGAGATGGCATAGTGTTCAGTGTTGAAAGATGCATATTTTAAGCTACTAAGATTTTCTGAAAGCATTTTTTCAACAATTTATATGCTGAAAAAAGTCTAGACATTCGAAGTGCACTATGTCGTTTAAGTAGAAACAAACAAGATACATTTGTTTAATATTATTATAAACAGTTTAGCAATTTTGTTTTACATCTTACTGATCGACATCAACTGTTATTTTCTGTAAGGCGCGTGGTTTCCTTGCGGCTTTCCTTCTCGTTTTCTAAAAAATTTTCGACAAAATGCATTTTGAAAGTCTGCTCCTCATATGCTTTATATTCAAATTAGAATCCTATATGATGAATTTTAATTAAAACGCAAATAAATCTGGAACAATATTATTTAATGCTTTATAAATAATAAACGGACATTCAACGCAAACGATAATCTCTCTGCTATATTCTTTTTATAATTGTAGACATTAATTCAAAGTTTTCTATTAGTAACTTGCCTTATTGCATCTTTAAACGAGGACTTATACCCAAACAATACTTTTCTTTTTATTAAACTGTCACAAACATCACCTTATAAAATTATTAATTTATTGGCGCTTCATTAAATTATTAATCTAATTTTTAATGTCCCCGCAGTTGCTTTTAAAGCTTCGTCTAACTAAAATTATCACAAAATTTATCGTACGTATTTCTTGTGCACGCGCGGAAAATGTTTCTTCTTTCTTTTTTCGTAATCTGATTTTTTTCAATGAAAGAACGACACAAATTTCAAGTCAGTCCTGAAATTGTAGGAGTTTTTCAAGATACATTAAATTCCAGGATAGTTCCAGGATTCAAGGACATTCAAGAATAGCTGGACACTCTGAAAAAGAAAGAGAAGAATTGGTGAGTAAGAATAGTCGATGGATGATCAAAATAATGCTCAACAAGTCAAAAGTTCTAAAATATTCGAATTTTATTAATCGTTGCAATTAAACTTTCGTATAATTTATTATAATCAAATTTTCAAGATGTTCTACATTCGATATATGTAGACTAGAAAAATAATATTATTTGTACGTATGTACACAAGATTAAGTTTGCAAATTTCTACAAAAAAAATACTTGTACAACAAGAAAATACTGTAGAACCAGACACCACTATTTTAACAGAGTACTGATAATAGGTAATCGCGTGCTTATAAAATATTTGGTAACATAGAATAACTTATAAAGATAGTTTCTATACCTATATAAAACAATTCACAGCAGCTGCCAATTTATAATCACGTTTAGTTCGTTTGTCATGATGCTTTAGAGTAAAATATTTGAGAATATTGCTAACATTGGAGACAGACAATCTTAATTCATTTTAGAATCATAATCATATGTATTCGATTGATAGTCTTCTTTGACTTTAATACACTTGATATTAATAAATTAACGTTTCTTGGATAAATTAGTGCAGTACATCATTTTACAAAAGATAAGGCAAAGAGAAATTGAAAATTTGACAAACAAACGAGTACATACGAGCAAAATCTAAGATCCGTATTCAGAATGCGCTTTTATCGATGAAAGCGCGCTTTTATCTTTGAAATTCTATTAACATGCGTAACGTAAAGTATAGCGCACTAACATCGTTGTAAGCGCGTTCTGAATATGGGCCTAAATATATTTACAGATATTTATATCTTAATTAATAGTATATAAAATATAACATAATTATATAATATCAACATATGTAATATAATATATAATCACTACATATTATATTATAATATGTAACATAAATAATTGTATATTATATATTGTATATTGTATGTAATATTATATAATATATGTAACGCACATATTATATTATTGAATTAATATATTATTTTATAATACAAAGTTTGATTACATTTAGTATAATTTAGTGTAATTAGAATCGATCTCGTATTTATTGTTCGATTATAAGTGTGTTTGGGGAAACGCCATTAACGCTATTTGTGTCATTCTATCCTCGTTTTGCGTCTAATAAACAATGAGGATAGAATGACACAGTGTCTCCCAGAACGCACTCTTTATGACATATTTTATTGTTTTATCCAGAGCAATTGATATTTAAAAAGTAAGAAAAGTTTTGCAAGCAATACCAAAAATTTTATATTTTTAAAAAAGATATATTATGTAACAACATATTTTTAAATATTAATAATTTCATCACATATAAAAATAAGATTATATATATATATACTAAAATAGAAAGTAAAAATAAATATTGAAATAAAACTTTATTATAGTATTACAGATATTAAGCATTTGTGTAAAAGATGGCTAGTTATATCGCTAATTAAAATTGGCAGTTGCTACGTGTATAATTTATACTTTTAAAGTCATTGGCGTGATGATAAAAATTAAAACTCGTAACAAGAAAACGAGGTGACTAATTACAATCTTATATTGGATAATTATTATTGAACAGTCTTAAAAGTTGCATTGAGGTCACTCGACGAATTGTTTACATTCATCTAGCTTACATAACAAGAGCAGCAACTACAAAATAATCGTCAGAGCTGTTACTCATGTTTCATCGTCTTATGCAGACTCTTTATTTTAATTACGATTCATCACTATCAATGTGAACCGCTTCTGTGGCTACCTCGGGAAGAGGCGGAGGAGGAAGAGGAAGTATAGAATTATTACCATCCGATGATGTTGACGTTTGTGCTTCTTTGTCCGTTGGCGATTTTGAATTCTTATCATCTACTTGCGCTGGACATTCCAAGTGAACGCAATGAAACACCTGCAAACAATCTGATTATTTATCTGTTACATCCCATAAAAAAACATATCGAAATAAATAATCTAATTAGATACAAACCTCATTTGCAGTATTGTGAACACCCATTATTTTTATAAAAACTACTGGACGGGGCGGAAAACGTATCGTCTGCCAAGATTTACAGGTTTCCTCACTCTTATCAGCGACTGATACCCAATTCCAGGAATTGCCTGACACTTCTATGTAATATGAGTAGGAGCGATCATCACAATCCCAAAGTAGTAATCTGTTGAAAATAGTTAGAGTTAGAGAGTTAATTACAGTGACATGATACATAAGCACACAAATATGTAGAAATCATACCGCATTGATCCTATCATATATGGCTGGCCTAATTGTACTAAAATAGATCCCGAACCAAGTTGATGGCACGTATAACCACTATCCCAATCGTAATTAGATGTGTCTCCATTTAATAAATTATTACGTGACCTAAGATTTAAAAAGTAAAGTTTGAAAAAAGATAGGTATATTATATATGTGTGTGTGTGTGTGTGTGTGTGTATTAGATATGATTTTATAGAAGATAGTAAAATTTGCTTACCTACTCACACCTTCAATGACACACGCGCTTCGCATGGTAGTAGCAATGTTTTTGGTGGGTACAATGAAGCCTTGTAAAATTTTCTCTGTATGATTTGTATAATATGCTTCAAAGTCAACAAGATGAAAAACCTATTAAACAAGAACAAATTTCAACATAGAATTAATAAATCAAATTAATCTACACACACACAAATGTATATATATATATACACACATACAATGTAATATTTATATTAAAATATTGATAGTCCAGAAAACTCACCTTATTTACTGTATTATTTGTTCCTACAATACGAATATAAAGCACTACCCTTGGTTCAAAATATAAATACTGCCAACTGCGACAATAGTAATCTTTGTAATTGACAAGCATGATCCAATCCTTTTGATTCATAGATCCCTTTAATAAAATATCATATTAAAATAGTAAGATAAAAAAGATCTGTCTATTTATTACATTATTGTTGCAAAATATTCGTACCTCTATATAATAAGAATAAGATCGCAAATCTAAATCCCATAATAACATTTTTATATGATTTATAATATACTGTGATCCTAATTTAATGAGAATTCCATACTCTTCCGTGTTAGATATGGTATGCCTTGTGTAACCACGTTCCATATCATAATTGTGAACATCACCATTAAGTAGGTAGCTACGCATTTCTCCTTGTAATACTTGAGCATCAAGAGACGAATCAGCAACATTTTCATCGATGAGCAAATGGCCACGATACGGAAGTTCCGAATCGGGTGTTTGCGTCTGTACAGCGATTGCATCCAACAGTGCGTCTGGCGATATTAATTGAGACGGTCTTACTACACTTAGAAGATCCGACAGTGGAATCAGACTCAATCTGAGTTGAGCTGTAAAAATCAATTGTGTTTAAATAGCTTCATATTTTGAAAAAGAAACATTGCTTAATCATTGAATTATACGAAAATTACCTAGTACTTCAGTTGAATCAACATCGGGGTTGTTATTAACCCACGATCGTACAGCTGAAAAAATTTCTATTTCCGGCGCGCAGAAGGAATCTCTGGAGATCAATTCAGTTAGAGCAGCCGAACTCAAATGTAGAAAACTCTCATGTTGTACAACTTCGGATGCATGCACGTCCATGTATTCGAAGCAAACCTGAATTTGAGAGAGAGAATCACATAAATGCTAATTAATAAATTATCATAGATTTTAATTACATATATAAGTTACAATATATACATTAGGCGGAAGTTACGGAATAAGGATGCATATACAATACTAACGTTAGTTAGAAATTCCATATGATATAAAAATGCAGTATCCAGAATTGAACATATATTCTTTATGTTTAATATCTCTTTAAGGTAATCAGATATAGCTGATTCTAAATCCATAAATCCATATAAATGCGCTAAAGCTAGGATATCAAGAATGACCTGTAACAAAGAAAATCAAAGTAAAATAAAAAATAGATAATTTTACATCCTTAAATAATGAATTCAGTCATTTGCATTACATTAGATCAGTGCGCATTAAAAAAACTGTTTTATCTAAATGCAGTACCATAATAATTTTGTATTTGTATTATTTGAGATTAAAGTTAATCTTACATTGATGAAACTGGGTCTTGTGCCTTTTTTATCAATGAAGATTAATTTTAATCTTGGTTTAACATACTTTTTATCTTTTCTTAGTTCTCAAAATAAGGAAACGATAAAGAATAATTAAAACTGAGATTAAAGTTAATCTGCATTGGTAAAAAATAGACATTAGTCTTCACTAATCTTTAGTAGTTGCTTTCTAATTACTTCAAAACTTAGATAATTCTCATTTGACGTCATAATTCAGTTAAATGCAAATTCCCTTTCACTGTGACAAATAAAATACAACTGAGTTTTTATTTACAATCTGTATAAGCCAAAGACCATATGCTTACCGAAATGTTCACTCGCATTAAAAATAAGATTATAAACCTATATTATTACACCATAATTTTGTCGTCAAAGAAAGCAAGTAATAACATTATTAACTCAGTATAAAATACACAACTTCAGACTCAGTATCACTTATGCAAAAATAAAAAGCAACTAGTGTAATTCAAGTGACTAAATTCGCTAAAAGATGATTCAAAAGAGCGTTACCTCATCCCGCTCGTTAGTGAGAGACATGCGGCCGGTATAAATGTACTTGAGCAAGCCTTTGAAAGCGTGCAGCGATGATACAGTTAATTCTATTTCACTCTGGGTCGACTCCTTCATGCCTCCAAACAACAGAGCACGAAAGTATTCGCTACGTGCGGCAAGAATAAGCTTGTGGCAACGGAATTTTTGACCTGCCACTACTAGAGTTACATCTGCATACTCTTCAGACAGGTACAATGCCTCGATATCCTCAGAGACAAAGTGAATGTGATTTATCTCGCCGGACGAATTTAGATGATGATTTGAACTCATTTTCGTTGAGCACGCTTGGTACACTTGTGCCAAATTTCCCACGCTGCCGTCAAAACAGGTTACAATTGTCACAACATCAGCGACTTGTTACTCGCGTCCTCGCGTGTAACTGCGTGTTGTAACCAACGAGATTCCGCTCAACGGCTCTTCACAGAGTTCACACCAGCCGCACGTGTCGATCGCATTTAGATTAGCAGCGATACGATGCGAGAGAATAGTGTGAAAGGAGCAAAACTCGTTTACTGTGTAAGCGGGACACATATGTGTGCAAAAGTAACGTTGATCGTTGAAATTGGCGAGAATACAAACGTGTCACGTAAAAATTATTACATCTCGCACGATCTGGTGACTTGTCGAGCGAATACAACCACCTTATGTTACAGGCCTCTCCGTTTTATTCTCATAAGACGCGTAAAAGAAAGGAATTCCAGCAATTTTCACCGCCACTATTTTCTGCTATTATCACTATCGATCGAATTTTTCGAAGCCCATGTCACCGACGAGATATGTTGAAGATCGTCAACCTTGAGTAAATTTTCATAACTATCAAAAGGGCCCCCCGAGGGCTCGGTGGTAATTGAAGAGTGTTGATATTATCGACTGCTTTGGTTGTACCGACATAACACTTCATCGATGTCGGTAGTACAATTTTTTTAATTTCGAATAAAAAGTCGATAATAGTGACATCTTAAATTAATTCCTTACATTATTGTTTTGTTTTACTCGCAAACGCATATACATCTGTTCTTATCTAATATATTGCAAAGCCAAATTTAAATTTTCATAACTATCAAAAGGCTCGATGGTAATTGAAGAACGCTGATATTATCAATTGCTTTGGCCATATCGACGTAAGATTTGATCGATATCGATAGTACGGACTTTTTATATTCCAAATAAAGAAAGTCGAGTGACGTTTTAGGTATTCATAATCCATTCTTATTTCAAGACTGTTTTAAGACTTTTAAGTAATGTCTTAAGATGCTAATACGGCCCTCTGATTAGTTCGTGACATCTTAAGACGGTCTTGAATATAAGATCTGACTATGAATACCGGCCTTAAATTAATTTTTTACATTATCGTTCTGTTTCACTCGCAAACGCAGACATCTGTTCTTATCTAATTAAAGCTCTAGATATATCAAAATAGCATCCACCATTTTAGACTTACTAATCATACCAATAATATTAAGCGCTTATTGGACTACAGACAATTAGATTACAAATGGCGATCGAAATAGCCAATAGGAAAATTCGGCATTTCGACTCAGATAAAAGGAATGCGCTACTTTGATATGTCTAGAGCTTTATTATTTAATATATTGCCACGTTATCTCTTGCAAGACCTACTGCTAGACAGAATTACTATTTTAGCTGCGGTCGATTTGGACGCTCACGCGCTTTAAACGCTTGTAATCATCATTCTGTCTTTATCGTTCATTAAATGTAAAATAAGAATAGAAGTACAGAAAATCGCTAAAAGCGTCCAAATCGACCGCAGCCTTTGTTTACTATTCTAAGCCTTCGCTAAACATTCATAAACACCCCTAACAGCACAAACGTCGATATGTCGAGTGTAAATCGACTTTGTACAGACGTCCTTCAAATGTTGACTTTAGGACGTCTAGTGCTATTTAGGCTCACAATAGCTGCTTTCCATTTACACCGATTATCAGATAATTCTCACTTGTGACGTCATAACTCAGTTGAATGCGCGTTCCTTTTGTATTCTGACAAGTGAGATTCAACTGAGTTTTTATTCATAATCTGCATAAGATCGAGACCATGTGCTTTAGTGATCGTCTCGTAAACTCACTTTAAAGTGAGGTGTTGACATGACTGCCGACCAATAATGGACCAATCACAATGAGACTGATTCAATGTGATTGGTCCATTATTAGTCTGTAGTCAGAGTTGGCAGTCGGGTCGGCTCGCAGAGCCGGTAGTCTGATACGGGCTTAACGAGTAATTATTCACTTTAAATTTATTTAAATTAGGGACGTGCGATCTCCATTAATTGTATCGATTTATGAATAGATTTAAAATCGGATTGATTGAAATCGATCTATTAAAGGATCGGAACTGAATGAATCGATCTATTGAAGATCGATTCAATTAAAATTTTTTTGTGACACATCTCACGAGAAATGTCAATGGAATAGACATCGAATCGATGACAATTTGATGATTTCTCACTGCGATTGTAGAAATTCAACAAAAACAATTAAAACATGATTCTGATTTGTCTCAGAGTAAAATAATTTAAATTTAAAATAAAAATCTAGGTTCATTCTAACATCTGTAGTTATGACATAAATCAATTACTAATATAAAATCGGTAAAATATCGTATATAAATTCAATTTGATACTCTGATTGTCAGTCCGGTTTTCGCAATTCTTACAGCACCACTACTGAGTTACTACACTTGTCTAATACGGTGTTGAATAGTTTTGACTCGGGAAAATTAGCATCTATTATCGCCCTTGATTTTTCAAGGGCATTCGACACAGTCAATCAAGAATTGCTTCTCCTGAAACTTTCCGCTGTTGGTCTCTCTAGCTGCTCTTTATCCTTTCTATGCTCTTTCCTTACAAATCGCTCTCAATGTGTCCTTCTT
>NW_017299038.1:146806-147604 GCF_001594075.2 Trachymyrmex cornetzi
TCCTTCAACCCAAGTTGGTGCGAACTCGGTCGGGCCGAAAACGCCATAAATATGAAGTACAGTCACATTTTATATAATATGTGCACATATACACAGATCAGTGTACACAAAATGTGATTCTATTATTGCATATAGATGCATAAGTGATACATATGCAATTCTAGAATAATTCTTTTTGTGTATGCATTTATACAACATTATAATATACATAAAATGTAATTGTACTTAATATTCACTAATATGTCTTCTTATACAGTTATATACAGTTTTATGTTAGAATTAAACTGAACACTTTAATTAATGTGTATACATGCACACACATTAGATGCATCCAGAAGCATGACCGCTCACTGGACGCTCAATTGCATCTGATTGACATATTCTGTTAGATCTACAATTATGCTCTTGGGTGGCGTCACCAAGATCAGGTCTTATTTTTTAAATAGAACACCCTATTTTTTTCTTCCAATGTTACAGCTTATGTCAAGAACTTTTCAAAACATTGCAATTAAATATTTTTGCATGTATTTTTCAATTTATGGAGTTTGAAAGTTACCACCGGCATTAGCGTTACCCAAGGTGTACCGCGTGGAGGTTGCCTGGTTGGATTTACACCTCTTGTGTGTGTATATCGTAGCAGAGATAAAGATACCACGATACGTTTTTATTGGATCTTATCTCGCGAGACAAAAGGAGTATACAGGATGGTCTCAGACACTGTATACAAGTTGTCGATATAATTTTTTTTGCAAAAAAAAAATCACGTACTGGATAACATTTGTCAAGATCAAGGTCATT
>NW_017299038.1:148316-148630 GCF_001594075.2 Trachymyrmex cornetzi
AATAAAAACCAGTACCGTCAAAATAGACGCTTCTGGCACTACTGAAATACTACTACTACATGCTTACATATTATAGAATACAATTATATATAATTAATTCCGTGTTCAATGTAGAGACAAGCAAGACTGCGTTCTTATCTTTAAAAAAATTGTAATATTTTATAAAAAAAAGTTTATTTTTACAAAACCTATCATTAGGCTCTTGCAATCGTAAAATATAATTTTCAAATACTATACAGGGTGTCTAAAAATTATCGACAAATATTTTTTGCGTGAGTAGAACAGACTATACTGAGTCGAAAAGTCCTGTACCA
>NW_017299038.1:148951-155369 GCF_001594075.2 Trachymyrmex cornetzi
GAACAAATTTACGTGAATTGCAATTTAATGTGGATCTTTTTTCCTAAGCTTTCAATCTCAGTTCTGTAAACTCAGTGTTGTTTGTGGACGTTTTGCGGTGAGTGATAGACTATCATTAGGTCCATACGAGCTATAATTAAGGAAATATCGATATCAGTTGACAGCTCTACGTGTTGAACAAATGTAAGTTTTTAACTTTTCTTCCGATTTTTGTACTAATATATACTACCACGATAGAATTTTGCATCTATTTTAATCCTGTAAAAGGATTTTTGATTCCGTTAAGTAAATTCGGAGATTCAAATCAAACTGCAAAATTACCGGCAATTTTCAGTCCAGCATCCCCTTAAGTGAGTTTAATCTGTTTAGTAAAGTTCAGAATTTCTGTAATTTTGTACATTGTTTAAGTATAATTTAATTACATTTTATTTGTAATATATATTAAATGATATGATTTTGATGAAAATTATAAAATTACTTTTAACCTAAATTTTAATATTAAAGTTTCAGATTTTATAACCTACAATTGCTTGGCAATCCATGGAAAGCAGTCACAATAATTGATTGTACATCGCTGAGGATGGCTCGAATTGAGTTGAAACGTACGAAACATCATGTAAGCAATTAGAAAATACACGATATTACCAAAAGATTACACAAATATACTGCGGGACCACTTTCACTTGCCCGACAATTTTTTTAAAATTGTCAAATTTTTAATACTGAGAGTTAGAGGCACATCAATATGATAATTTAGTTAATGAAATAGATGTACCATCCATCTATCCACACGCGCGCGCGCGCACACGTCCAAATAAAACATTTTATTTGGACGTGCGGAGTTGTTAGTCCCCCCACCCCCCATTGGGCCCAGCCCCAGATGATGGATTGGGGAACGCTTATCAGCTTGCCGAAGAGCACTATAGAGCTTTATAATGTATGTGCATACATATAGAGAAAAATTAAGACAATACAGTAACAAGACCAATTTTCGCTGAAACGGAATTGGACATACTCCCTAAATTCCAAACAACTGCCAAGCCCATCACCAGAGCAGTTCCGCCACTTATCGGCGGACCGTAGCAAGCGGATCTGGTCAGGGATGACTCGAAGATATAATAAGAATAATACCCAAGCCTCAACATCTCGTGAAAAATGATACGGTACAAGAGATGCGGAGGACATAAATGAATTAAATATTTTATTTGTACCCGAACGGGGTTGCTGGTCCTCCATCGGGCGCATCCCCAAATGGTCGATTAGGAAACACTTGTCGGCTTGCCAAAGGGCACTATACATGCCAAAGAGACACCCTCAGGATAAGCTGCACAAACGGAATGGCCGTTAATGAAATATCTGGCATTCATACATTCTGTGTAAACACACTTCACGAAAAATTGATATTGCAAAGAACATAGGTGAAGCGTTTCCATCATTCTCGATATCATGCCAGATTATGGTATCCAATGGGTAACTGGTCCCTAAATTCCAAACAACTGCCAAGTTCGACACCGGAGCGGTCCCGCCACTTATACGCGGGCCGTAACAGGCGGATCTCATTAGGAATGACTCGAAGATATAATAAGAATAATACTCAAGCCTCAACATCTCGTGCAAAATCATAAGGTACAGGAGATGCATACGAATTAAATATTTTATTTGTACCCGAACGGGGTTGCTAGTCCCCCATCGGACGTATCACCAGATGCTGGATTGGGGCACGCTTATCGGCTTGCCGAAGAGCACTATAGAGCTTTATAATGTATGTACATACATATAGAGAAAAATTAAGACAATACAGTGACAAGACCAATTTCCGCTGGAACGGAATAAGACATACTCCCTAAATTACAAACAACTGCCAAGCCCAACATCGGAGCGATCCCGTAACTTATCCGCGGTCCGTAGCTGTCGGATTCGATCAAGGACGACTGATCCAACAGCGGGAAGGGACCTCACGAAGCTTCTCGTTAACAAACTCGGTAACCGAGCCTACTATACCGTCGAGGACGAGCCTTGCGAAACCGTGTCTGATTTAATTGACCTGCTAACAGGAGCATTCGGTTCTCCCAAGACATTAGACCAATATCGCGGTGAGTTAAGTACGATATTTTTGAGACCAGGCGAGCACGTGGTCGATTATATTAGCCGCGTAAAAGACCTCCGCACTGCCATACTTGACACGGAGCGCAGAGAGAAAAGGATGCTAGACCCGCATTTTGTAAGCGAAATCGACAGCTTAACCACACGTTCATTTTGCGACGGTTTGCCATTTGAATATCGTATTCAAATGGATCCGGAAACGCGCCGACGGCACACCGACGCATTTGCAGCAGCAAAATCTATCGCAAAGCGGCAGGAGCTAGACAAACAGCGCGAGGCGGATAGACAACGCGATACGCGTTATAGGCCCGATAGAGACAAAGATCGTAGATTCGCAGCAGAAATGGGCAGACCACTAGCTCATTCTACGCCACACAGGCGCGAGCCACCGTCGTATGCAAATAATAATAGGTACCAATTAAACGCGCCGCAACGACGCGAACCGCCGGCGTATGCATACGACCGATACCAACCGAATATACAGCAGCGACGCGAGCCACCGACATACGTGAGAGACGGTAGATATCAATTAAATGCACCTCAACAGCGCGAATCGTTCGCATATACTACAGAGCGTCGACTCGGTTCTCCGCAGCAAAGAACGTCTCCGCATAACAGTGATTTACGTCCCGAGAGAAATCACGCGTCGAATTTAGATACCCGTAACAATAGTAATAAAGAATTTTGCAAATACTGCAAAAATTCGGGGCATAGAATAGAAGAGTGCCGCAAACGGCAATATAATAACGCCCTCCGGGAACAGAGAAACGCGCGCAGCCCGTCGAGGCGCCAGGACGTAGCCCCGACGGACGAACAAAAACAAACGCGTCCAATGAATCCAATAGAAATAAAAGAGGAGGAAGACAATTGCGAGCAAGAATCGCTACATTAAATCCGCGTGAATTTTCACACGCACCAACCATTTCTATTTCCGCCGTAGGTTTAGAACGTGCGACTAATTTTATGGGGGCTAACAGATACGGGGGCGGCCCCCAATGTTGTCAAACAAAGAGCCTTAAATTCCGAAGTAACTGTAAATCTCGACGACCCGCTCCTCCTTAGCGGCATAACGAGCAGTCGCGTCGAAACTCTGGGTTCAGTGGAGATCTGCATAAGTGGACATCCTGTTAAATTGTATGTCGTACCGAATAATTTTCCGATCGCGCAAGAAGGCATCTTAGGAGCCGACTTTCTGCACGACACTTCCAACATAAATCTTATCGATAATATCCTTGAATGGTGAGGAAATAAGTTCTCCTTTGCACCCCGCGAGATAATCACGGTACCCGCGCGATCGCGTTCCACCTTCTACCTTAGGGTAAAGAATAGCGACGTCACGACCGGTTACGTTCCGCCACTTAGCGTGTGCGACGGCGTATACCTGGGGGACGCTCTGGTAACGAATCGCGACGGGAAGGCCTTCTTACAAATCGTAAATACGACAGATACAGAAAAGGAAATTGTAGTCCCTAATATTCAACTTCGCGAAATAGAATCAATTAAACAAAAAAAGCCTGAAAATTCAAAAGCAAACGTTAGCATAGTTCAATACCGCGACGAAAGCGCGAGAATAAAAGAGATACGGCAGCTACTCCGGTTAAATCACTTAAATGAAGAAGAATCGATACATGTAGCAAATTTGATTAAAAGGAACAGCGATCTATTTCAACTCCCCGCAGAGAATCTAAGTCATACGGGAGTAATCGAACACAAAATTATAACTTCCGATAATAATCCGATTAACACTAGACAATACCGGTTCCCGCCAATACATAAAGACGAAATAAACCGTCAGGTAAACGAGATGCTCGAGAAGAAAGTAATTAAAGAATCAGTATCGCCTTACAATTCGCCTCTCTGGATAGTTCCCAAAAAGGCGGACTCTAACAAGCGATGGCGGCTAGTTATCGATTTTAGAGCATTAAACGAGAAAATACTCGGCGACGCGTATCCGTTGCCCAATATTACCGATATCTTAGATCAATTGGGCAGCGCTAAATATTTTAGCGTGTTTGACTTAGCGTCCGGCTTCCAACAAATACCCATGTCTACAGAAGACGCACCGAAAACGGCATTCTCTACGCCTCACGGGCATTACGAATTCCAACGTATGCCATTCGGATTAAAGAACGCTCCCGCGACATTCCAGCGTCTCATGGATCGGGTTCTGAGCGGATTGCAGGGCATAGAGTTATTCGTGTATCTTGACGATATAGTTACATACGCGAGTAGTCTCCAAGAACACGCGCGCAAGTTCAATAAATTAGATAAGCGACTAAGAGACGCCAATCTGCGTCTACAACCCGACAAATGCGAAAAAAAGGAAGTCACGTACTTGGGCCATGTAATCAGAGAGGCTGGAGTAAAACCAGACCCCGGGAAAGTAGAAACGGTTAAGAATTTCCCTCGACCTCAGAGTCATAAAAACGTGAAACAATTCTTGGGCTTGGCAGGCTATTATCGTAGATTCATCGACGTTTTTCTAGAACTGCCAAGCCTCTTACAATCCTTTTGAAAAAAGACGAACCGTTTGCCTGGGGGGGCTTCTCAAGAAAACGCATTCGTTAGGCTCAAACAACAGTTATACACGGAACTCCTTTTACAGCATCCAGATTTCACAAAACTTAACCTTTTGTCTTAACGACCGACGCGTCGGGTTACGCAATAGGCGGAATACTAAGTCAGGGAGAAATAAGTAAAGACAAACCAGTCGCATAAGCTTCGAGGCTGCTTAACAAAGCCGAGCAAAACTACGCGACAATAGAAAAAGAATCTTTAGCCATTGTCTATTGTGTAAATCATTTCCGGCCGTATCTATACGGTAACAAATTTACGATCGTGACCGACCATAAGCCATTAGAATGGCTGCATTCGGTGAAAGACCCCACATCGCGTCTAATACGTTGGCGGCTGAAGCTAGCCGAATACGAGTATAGAGTTGTTTACAAAGCCGGCAAATTGAATTGTAATGCCGATGCTTTATCGCGAAATCCAGCGCATGTAACATTATATCCGCTCGACGCCGAAAATGCCGAGGCGTCTAGCTCGAGCGATAGCCTTTTATACGAAGTGTATCCGAAGCAACGAAAGATTACTGACGCGCCGAATAAGCCTCAAAAGAAAGATAAAGAAACTCGCGTTAGTATAAGCGAACACGTCGACAGCACCGCACATGACGACGATAAGATAAATATCGAAAGCGGCGAGCTAAGAGTTAGCAATAGTAATATAAGCGACAGCGAAAGCGGAAGCGAAACCGATAGCGGAAGCGAAACCGATAGCGTAAGCGAATCTTGTATAAACGATAACACATGCGACAGCGATACGGAGAGCGAAGAACTCTTCGACGCTGTAAACGTTCCCTTCGACTTCCAACCCGACAATAAAAACATTACCTTCCTACACACGCGCGATAATATAGCCTCACAAAAGGATAATGTCGTCGTTTTCATAACGACAAAAGGCGAGGCTTTAGATAAAGGAGCAAAAGCTCTGGTCGATGCTAAATTATTACCCATGATAGACAACGCTACTTTAGGTCGCGCGCGCGTATTATCGTATAAGAATAATAAGCGATTGATAGCGTTAGTTGTGAAGAATAACGCAAAAGAAATCCTAGAAAAGAGATACTCGACGAAGCGATTTATTCTCTGTTAGACGTAGTAACGGAATTAAATTTAGAAACATTCGCGATATGTAATACTGAATTAGACGGAAGGGCTTGGGAGGAGATTAGAAAACGAATACATAATATCTTGTACAATATCAGAATAACAGTTAGAGTCTGTAAAAACGAAATCATAATACCACGGGTAGATCAAAGAAACGAGATAATAAAAGAAGACCACGATTCGGCAATCAGGGGTCACAAAGGTATAACAAAGACCTTAAATCGGTTAAAAAACAAATATTTCTGGACGGGCATGAAAAGCGATGTCCGCTTTTATATCGCAAATTGCAGAGGTTGCCAATTAAAAAAATTAGTAAGACGCAAGATAAGACAACCGATGATACTGACGGATACACCGGACAGCGCGTTTGATAAGATTTCTATGGACATTATGGGACCGTTGCCAGAAACGAGAACGGGCAACATATACATACTGACCTGTTAACTAAACACTCCACAGTTAGTTAGCCCGCGGACGATCCGTTGCAAGCCTCAACGGCAATGCTCGTAGACGGCTTCCCACCAGCCTCCGAGCAGGGTACTGAAGAACCGACAGCCCCCCAGAGAGGCCGGGGCGTCTAACCAGTACCGGGATTCTCTAACTTCCTATCGACGATTGTCGCTGTCGTTAATTATCAACTTTTA
>NW_017299039.1:0-315 GCF_001594075.2 Trachymyrmex cornetzi
TCGGTGTCCACTTCGAAATAAAATGTCGAATGAAGTCACAACTCGACTTCAACTCTTTATTAGAAGATTAGCTTTTTTATATAATATCAATCGTAATACAGAAATATTGTAACATGTAACTTCTTCATGACATTACATAAATTTATTTGATACTGCACCAGTTTGTATAGTAAACCAAGATTTTTTAATTAGACCTTTATTCCGCCGATCATCTCAATAATGACACCACTCAACTAGCTTTATACTTCGAACTTACCTGCTAATAAAAAAAAATCGTATTTTAGGTCAGCCCCGCACTTTGCAATTTTTTCAATT
>NW_017299040.1:0-237 GCF_001594075.2 Trachymyrmex cornetzi
GAGTGGTCAGGGGGAAGGGGGGAGGGCGGATGGAAAGGGTGGGAAGGAAGGATAGGTAGGGGGAAGAGGGAAAGGGAGGTAAGGGGAGAAGAAAGCGGGAGAAGGGTAAAGGGAGGGGTTAGAGGAGGGATAGTGAGGAAGGGAGTGGAAAAAGTGTGTGATGGAATACATAATGACGGAAGGGTGGAAAGGGTAGAAGAGGTGGGAGGGGGCAAGGAGGGAAAGATGGCAAAAGAG
>NW_017299041.1:0-565 GCF_001594075.2 Trachymyrmex cornetzi
CACTCATTGGATATCGCGTGTCGCGCGCGACGAACATCGCGCTGGTGTGCCGGAGGCATAAGCAATATGCTGCGACCGTACTTTCCAGAAAATATTCATTACTAAGACTCAGAAATTCGTGCGCGATTCCGTGTCGCGCGCGGAGCACCACTGCGTGCGAGTGAGTCGAACACTCGCGCGATAGATAAACGCGGTCTAATAACGTTTTTTCAACGGAGAGTCCGTAATGCTGATGAATATATGTTATATCGAATCATTATTGTTTGTGGTATTTCTGCTACTGTATACAGGGCCTAACGTCTGTACTTCTCTATGTTCTTTTGCCACGCGCAGTTTACAAGAAATCATTGTTTAAAATATAAAGTATTTATGTGCTATATGATATTTAATTAGTAACATTGAGCAGCAAACGTGATCGAGCAGATTTTACGCGTGACTAGAATACATATTGATTTTTATTCACTTTACAGGGTCAGCACGTATATACTTCGCATGAATATTTTAAACAAGGATTTTTTGTAAACTTTTGATCATTGGTAAAAACGAAAATGATATATTATCTATC
>NW_017299041.1:763-1332 GCF_001594075.2 Trachymyrmex cornetzi
CATCGGATGCAGTGTGAATCCAGCATTATGCCGAAGTTATACATTGATACATGAAACTGGCCAATCACAGTCATTCCATTCTTCACAGTAATAGCTATGATTGGTCAGTTTCATAACATCGATGTTATAACTTCAGCGTAAATCGAGCCATGTAAACGTAGTTTATGTTTGTTCAGCATCGGATAAGAACATGTACAAGTACTGTTAAATCTGACAATAGTTTGTTCTTTATCGAAAAATTCTCAGAATTATTGCACACGGTGCAATAAGTTCAGAAAGTTCATCGTAACAGATCTATTGTTTCTTTCCGAACGCACTCAGATCAGCGGGGCCTTGTTAAAGTCACTAGATCTATAAAGTAACGCAATTGTCCGCCATTTTGGCTCCATAACGTGGCAATTTCAAATGACACTTTTATATGTATTATACACTGTAATACTACATTATTTCATACATACTTATAATTTTTTATTAACTTACCTCACAAATTACAGCTCTTTCAAGTGATGTATTTTTCCCAATTAATCGTAACCATTCTAATCGCCTTTCGCTATTTCTTTTGCCTGTTG
>NW_017299042.1:0-536 GCF_001594075.2 Trachymyrmex cornetzi
TTAGCTACTTGCTTGAGTTTCCCCCCTTAATTTCTACAAAGTTTCAGATTTTTTAGAATTTTCGGCTAATCAAATCTTTTTTGTAAGTTTCACTACTTACCTTGATCTTCTCTCCCCTTTTGCGTAAGATGTTTTGAACCTTATCTAAGCTTGTCTCTCTCTGCGAATTTGGTTGCTTCAACAAAACGTCACGAAGATTCGTAGATAATTTTTCAGTATCGTCTAGCTTCCTCTCTTTATGAATTATGTCAGCGGACATTTTCAAAATACGTTCTTGTAGAATTTGTACTTTTTTAACAAGCTCGGAGGTAGTAGGATCTGTACCCTATTATGAAGGAAAAAACATGTGTGTAATGAAACAATAAAATGTTTAAACAATGACAATAATTTACTTAATATTAAAGGTTACAATAAAAAATCAAACTGTAGACTAATTATATAGGATACGAAAGAACATTGAATAAAATAGGACAATTTTAACCTAAAAATCTAAAAAATGCAACAAAAAAGTTATACTTATAAAGGACCCCGCAGGA
>NW_017299043.1:0-1889 GCF_001594075.2 Trachymyrmex cornetzi
CTACATGGGGGCAATAGGTCATATAATGGATGGCAGTGGGATCAAAGAAATTGTAACGCTCATATACGCAGAAAATTCAATTAAATACATTTTAAATGGACACGCGTTCGCCAGAGCACTTCGAGCTCACGTGCAAATCCATGCAGCATTGGCACATTCAGTTTTATCTATGATTAATTGTACAGAAGACGAAAAAGAACTTATGACAAGCTTGCAAGAAAAAATCGGAAATGCTAATATTTCGTCAGACTTAAATGATCCCTCATACGCAGCAATACTGCAGAAATTTAACGATAAGTTACAAGAACTATCTGCTGATGAAAATCCAACTAATAAACTTTGGGTGCAGTACTTTCAAATGGTAACGCTTATTAAAAGATTTATAGAAGCAGTACGTTGTACATCCTGGGATGATTATTTGAAATGCATAATTCAAATGCTATCGATATTTCACGCAGCTAGACACAATTTATATGCAAAGTGTGCACATTTATATGTTCAAGAAATGTTACAGTTAAATGTGGATGAACACCTTCAGTACATTTCTCATTTCTCAGTACGAAGAACAGATAAATTTTACTGTGCAATTTTCAGTGATCAAGCTATTGAAACGAGCTTGATGAAGGTATTTAAGGATCCAGGAAGAGGGCTAACTCATGGACGAGGTACAACAGAAGCTGATACAGCGAAATGGATTTTATCCATGCCAGTTTTTCTAGACATATTCCAAAGTTGTCAGGACTACTGTAAAGTTGCTGTTTTTGGTACGAGCGAACAACATAAGTCTGACATGCATGATGATGGAGGCGTAACGCGTGTGAAGAGAGATAATGCCGATTTCAACAAAATAAATGCATGGCTTAACGATAATTCGCCTTTTCGTACCACGAATCAATTAGTATCACTGGGAACTGGTGTGATTGGTGATAATAAAGTAAACTGCTTTAAAGCTTTTGAAGTAGGCACTGAAGCTGTACAAAGAGTGTTTGGGCACAAAATAAGTGACATAAAAGTAGGTCGCAAATATCGAGTACAACCATTATCAATAATGACTTCAAAAATCAAAATTAATGACAAAGACGTACCGATAGATCCGACATTGCTTTTTCAACGAATGTGCCTTGTCAAAAAAGATGACGTTGAACTGAAAAATTTTTTCCAATATGAACTGGCACCATACCCGCTAAGTATTTTCGATGAAAACGGAATGCGGAAAAACGTAAAATCCGATTTTTATGATACGTTTACCACTTGTGGAAAAACCTTCACTTGTAAATACTTTTTATGTTATCGATGGAGGGTATTTACTTCATAAAGTGGTATGGCAAAAACAATTAACATATTTCCAAATATTTAAATCTTACGTAAGTTATATCTAAAAAAATTATAGTGATATGCTGAATTGCATCGTCGTTTTCGACGGGTATACAAACGACAGCAGCAGCACGAAAAATATCGAACGCATCAGGAGGTTGAACGACAATTTATTGACAGAAGTGAATATATCTGATATAAATACATGTCCTCCAACGAGCCAGAAAACATTTCTGGCGCGTAGTAAAAATAAACACCAGTTCATCCATTTGCTATGTCGTCACTTTGAGGAAGCAAACATTCAATATAAAATTTGCGAAGATGATGCTGATGTTGACATTATACAAGAAGCAAAATTAAAAAAAGTTGAGAACGTTAACAACGATGTGGTTATTGTAGGACAAGATATTGACCTTCTCGTAATTTTGACTTCCATCGCGCCGTCAATAGCACCGAATTGCATTTATTATTTTAAACCTGCAGTCGGAAAATCAAAAGACAAATATTACAATCAAAATTCTTTCAAATACCCAAACTTACAATATTGCATACTGTTTTTGCACGCTTTTACCGGT
>NW_017299044.1:0-928 GCF_001594075.2 Trachymyrmex cornetzi
AAAGCACACGATCTCGATCTTGTACAGATTATAGATAAAAACTCAGTTGAATCTCACTTGTCAAAATGCAAAAGAAACGCGCATTCAACTGAGTTATGACGTTATAAGTGAGAATTATCTGAGAATTGGTGTAAATGGAAAGCAGCTATAGGTTGTAAGTTTAGTTAAACGTTTGCATTGTAACGTTGGTAGAAATCAATCAGCGTCAAATCTATGTTTAGTTTTAACGAAAGTTCGACTAAACTGGAGATTAAGGCAAAAATGGTAGAAACGGCCCAAGTAACACATGAAGCTTTAAAACGTCTGCGATAACGTTGTCTCAGCTTAAATCGCAGCATTTTTGTCCATGGCAGTCACTGCTATACACTGCCACAACGTCATTATGACATTGTTACAAAGTTGTTGCAGCAAAAATGGGACAACATTTTTGGACTGTGGAAACGATGTCGCAGCCATTCAACTGCATAACCATTTTGCTGTAAAGAGGCTGTCATAGCCATATATATTATAGTGATAATCTGAATAAAATAAACTAATAAGAGTAATAAGTAGAATTTTCTTCATATGTAAATTAATATTCAATGAAACTTTTAATTTTAAAATTACAAAAAAATATTTAAAATACAATAAAAAAATTTTTTTAGCTGGAATTGAACTTGAAATATCCCGGAACCTTTGTCTCACTAGAATTAGATCAAATTTAAGGATTAATTAATCAGTACAACTTATTACAATTTATAACTTACACATATAATTCTAACGCGGACGCAAATTCATAAATACGCTAATTACAGAACTACACACATATCCTTAAATAATAATTTTAGAGCCGCTTAAATGAACGCATGGGTCCGCATGACCATCACTGATACATGCTTTTAACCTAAAACGGACAGTTGTATATGTTACTGCTTTTGCTGTGACATAC
>NW_017299045.1:0-1242 GCF_001594075.2 Trachymyrmex cornetzi
GTGACGAATACGATGCAACAACCGCCTCAAGACACCAAGATAATATGGCGCATTAACCTTTTGACCCGATGGAACGAACAATACCCTTTGAATCGTAAAAACAAGTGAGCATTGTTTTCACTTTTGACTTCTCAAAACGGGATTTTTTAGTTGCTGGCTCGTTTTGTGGCCTCCATTCAGCACTTTGACGCTTTGTTTCCGGATCGTATTGGAAACACCACGTTTCGTCACCAGTAACAATATTGTAAAGGAAGTTTTTGTCCTTTTTCGACTCTTTAACGATGTCCTTACAATGTTGGATTCTGAGCGATTTTTGGTCGTCAGTGAGTTTGTGCGGTACAAAGTGAAAACAAACCTTCCGATAGCCCAATTTTTCGGTCAAAATGCGATGAATCGAATCTTTGGACATTCTCAATTCGATTTCCATAAAACGCAACGACGATTTCGGATGAATGTGGAGAAAATCACGCACTTTTTCGATGCTCTCTGGCGTAATCATGAATTTGGCCTGGCCAACATGAGGGTCGTCATTGATGTCTTCACGACCGTTTTTAAAACGCGTATACCACTCATGAACTCTTCCACGGGATAGGCAATCATCACCATAAACTTGTTGCATCAATTGAAACGTTTCGGTAAACGTTTTACCGAGTTTAAAACAAAACTTAATGTTGGCTCTTTGTTCAATGCTCATTTTTGTACCGACAACGCAAACCTACTGTCACTTTAGGCGCAATAACTTTGCTTCCAGTGAACCAAATGTCATGAAATTTTCACTAATGGAACAAATGTACCTTTCCAACGCCTATAGCCGCATTAAGATGGCGCCACCAGAAATGTCCCAATTGAAAAAGTCCTGTTTACTTTGAGACAGACTGTGTAAAATGTGGAAGGCTCCGAATCTTCAAGACGTTGTCGTTCAATTGGTTGTTCCCAAGAAACGAGTTCAGGAAATACTTTTTTTTTTTGTTGTCGGGGAGGAAATGCCTAATGCACTACCCCCCTCGCCCCCCGGGGAGGGGGCGAGGGAGAGTGTGGGACTCGCACCCACTAAAACCTCCCCGGGTGTCCCTACCGTGGCGTTGTTCCGGGAGGGTCGGGGTTCGCGTGCAGCATTCTACCCGACCCCCCCGCGCCTATAGCTCGCGCTACTAACTTCTGTCACCCTCCCTTGCATGCAAGGGAGGGGCTCTAGTCTCTAACGAGCGGGAGGGGTACACCACCTCCCTCCCGCCCCGCCCC
>NW_017299046.1:0-1050 GCF_001594075.2 Trachymyrmex cornetzi
TGAGGAGCATAGACTTTTGCATAATGCATAAAACATGAAGCATAAGAAAATCAATCAATCAGTTTCCTTTATTTCATGGAAAAGGTGGAAATAAAAGACTTTGATTGGTTCATTTCCTTACACTGAAAAAAAAATGCTGTTAATTCAATTAAAATCTATATTACAAGCTGTCACTAACATAAGTGATTAATTCATGCGTATATTTTATTGACATAAAGGCTTGAGTATTGAAATAATAATTTATGTCTTTGTGTCAATAAAAATTTACATGAATTAATTACTTATGTTAGTGACAGCTCGTAATATAGACTTTAATTGAATCAACAGCATTTTCTTCTCAATGTATGCATTATGTGTTATGCGTTATGCAAGAGTCTGTACTCCCCGCTTAAGACTGCTGAATCAATGAAAATTTACGTAAATCAATATGGCGACATTATGCTAGATGTTGGTTCATTGGGTGGCTGATTGTTGGTTCACTGGTTCAATGGTTAGCTGATTCTCTTATGCGTCATGCATTATGCGTTATGCAAAAGTCTGTGCTGTGGCATCAACATCATAAAAACGCGTTTTGAATACGAGTTCAACTTCAAATGTATTTCGTTGCCATATGAAGTTATGTAATTTAAACATAATTAAACAAATTTCGTTTGTTATTCTGTCGTTATTCACAAATTCACACGCTTGTAGAAACGAAAAAATTTTAAAAAATTAAGGAAACAAAAAGAAAAATAAGAAAAAGATAAGAAAAAGATAGGAAAAAGAAAAAAATTGAAAGAGAAAGAAAAGCAAAAAGGAAGCAAGTAAGGTAGGAAAGAAGGACGGAAGAAAAGAAAGAAGGCAAGAAGAAATTTAAAAAAAGGAAGAAGAGAAAGAAGTTAGAAAAAGGTAACTTACATATATCTCTTCCAGTTCTTACGCTTCCTTGGTTTCTTTTATTTTAAAGGCCGCAGCACACACTTTTGCATAACGTATAACGCATAGTACATAAGCGAATCAACTAATCAGAATCTTTCCTTTCCTCCTATTCCATGGAAAAGAAGAATTTTG
>NW_017299047.1:0-250 GCF_001594075.2 Trachymyrmex cornetzi
CTTTCCATCAACAGCGTCATCTATTAATACATACGCAAGACCGCCGTTGATGTATTATATAATAAAGCATTTTTGTGCAAATAAGATTTTGAGGCTCATTATTATTGTACTAAAATTTGGAGCCCATTATTATTGTACTAAAATGAAATTTCTAGAACATAATTTTGTTGGCAATATTTATTAACATAACTTTGTAAATATGAAATGTCAATTAGTGATTAGAATTTTTTGATATTAACATAAAAATAAA
>NW_017299048.1:0-228 GCF_001594075.2 Trachymyrmex cornetzi
CGTTCTAGTCTCCATAAGGCAAAATGAATCTTTCGAGCGTACGAGTCTCATTCTAACTTCCACACCGTTAATTAAAAATTTATCTTGATTGAAAACGTCGCAGTGAAGGTGACCTACGAGATCTAGCGCACGATTTCCTTGAATGTATTTCGCGCGTCTCTCGAATGCCGTATTTGGATTTGACGAGTCTAACGTGTCGTCCATGTAACCGGGAATATCCGCGTCCCA
>NW_017299049.1:0-2204 GCF_001594075.2 Trachymyrmex cornetzi
ATTCCCGTTCCAACTTTTTTATCCGACACCAATGGTGCTATTATGTTCTTATACTTGTATCCCCTACTACCCATTACTTGATTTCTCGGTGCTATGACCGCGTCGGTGAGCGTTTGTCGTCAGTAGAATATTTCTGTAGGTCTGTACGTCATCATCCGTACAGGTACTTTCGTTGGGAAATTTCACGAAAATTAACTCGTACAGGCCCGCCGTTCCATCATATCTTTTCCCATCTATAATTATATCATCGTTTTTGTGCAAGATGATATGTTTGTCACCGAGCATCGTTTCCTCATCGTTGAATTAAACTCCATATACAACGTCTATGTTGACGGCTTTCTTATCGCTCAGAACCGCTTTCAGATATTTCTGTTCCAACGGGCCATAGGTTGTTTGCAACTTTTCCTGACCCTCGGATGTTTGAAGCATGTGTCGAATAGATGTCACGAGCGGTTCATCGGCAACCTCGGAAATTTCTTCGACGGAGGGAGCATGGTCGTACGATAACTCGCGCGGCTGTGTTATTTCGAACAGTTCAAAGTGGATGGTACGGTTTTCGATCGATTCAACACAGATTTTACAGGCGTGGAAGCCTGTATAGGATTGTCATACAGAGCATTCGGTCGTTTTCTTTTTGGTTTTGGTTCCTCGTCTTCGCCCGAAAAGAATGTTTCATTCATGCTAGGATCCATGGAGGATTCAACGGCGTTTTCAACAATCTGTTTTAGCGAGTCCATAATAGGTTTGAAGTGTCTCTCCAATGCGATGTCCTCCTCCATTTTACCAGTTTTCAAAGCGCGGTACTTTTTGCGAATCGAATCGCTCGTTTTCGCAATTTCCTTAGCTACCTTCTCACGATTTTTGCTGTCATACACGTCAACGTATCGATGTCGACTGATTGCATCACGGTATTGCAAAGTCATTAAATCCTATTCTGTATCGCCCATCGGCAAGCGTACTGTCCTTGTCAATTACTAGAAATCCATAGTTTTGCTGCCAACATTTACGACATAAATCGCAGGAATTCTCATACGGCATGTCGGTATTCACGTGATCGTTGTATACGCGTTTCAGATTGGTACCATCCTGTTTGAACAGGATCAACAGATTTGCATTGTCGCGGATAAGGTGCTTGGGTATCTTTGCGTACGTCTGACAGAGATAGAAGCAATCGATGTCCGCGTGCCGTCCCATTGCAAAGTACTCTCTTATCGCGTCCTGCTTGTCGCATGCCACGTCATCAAAGATAAAGATGGAATTCGGAAATGCCTCGCTCGGTGGAATGACGTCGCTGTTATTGGAGAACGTAAAATAACCAATTTCTTCGATCGGAGCTAGCAGATTTGCCAGGTATCGATATTTCGGCTGTTGCAGCGATTTCGAGTACACGTGTACACGTTCTCGAATCGTACGCCGTGCGTACTTTCCAACAGGCTAATCAACACGTTCGTCTTGCCGCAATTTGACGGTCCGTATGGTAGACGATCGCGCGTACAGAGGCCGGTAGCATGTTGCCATGCTTGCGCGTCTCTTTATCGGTTTGTACTTTGCCGAGATTCGTCACTTTAATCATCCGCGATTGGCGCACGAATCGCATATTTCCTCCTTCCACAAAATACTGAAAACGATATCGCGAGTAGGCCTATTTATAAAGCTGCGTAGAGCGAAATCGCTCAGAAATCAAAATGTTTCTCGTCGTGTCAGACGATCTGCACAGTTTAACTTCAAAAGAGCTGGAATACATACCAAAAATTGTACTGCTGCGTAAGTTTGAAAATTGCATAGATCTGTTGAGGGATAGATTACCCGAGCATACGCGAGCAGATTCGGAGGTACAACGATAAAGTCGGTGTCTGAAGCATTACAATTTGCCTGCTCATCAAATGCATATCGACAGTCCGGCGCCTTTGATAAAGAATTGTAGCGAATGCCGTCGAAAGGCTTATTAAATCCTGCGAAAATCCTCTTCCCTTCGAACTACATATTCCCAGATATCAGTTTTGCGGTCCGGGAACGCGATTGGAGAAGCGATTGGCCAGAGGCGATCGAGGTATTAATCCATTGGATACTGCGTGTTGCGAGCATGACATAGCGTATTCGCACAGCAACCATCTCACCGAACGACACCGGCTGACAATATACTCGCTGAGAAGGCGCGGAAACGCATTACCGCGAGTGATTCGACTCTCAGAGAGAGGTAGCCG
>NW_017299049.1:2468-4543 GCF_001594075.2 Trachymyrmex cornetzi
CTCGCTCCCTACAAGCGCGGACGAGGTGTCGCGCGTAGAAAAAAAAACGTCGATGAAACGTTAAAAAGAGGGAGTAACTATCGATGTACAACTGCAATAACTTGCAAACCGTATACGCATTCCATATTTTAGAGGTGTCTTTATGCATACTACATTACCAGTCGTAGGATTATGTCGAAACGAGAGCGTATCGTAAATCTAGACAATGCCGTGGGACTCGGTCCGCATTGAGTGGCATATGCGAAAAGGGGGAATCGCGTCGTATACTTTGACAGTTTCGGTAATCTTCGACCGAACTCGAGCGATATCTAGCTGACGGCGTTATCGAATACAATCGCGCGCCTTTTCAGCGCTACAATCAGAACAATTGCGGGCATCTTTGCCTACAGTTTCTACAATCGATTGATAAGCAATTTAAGGATAGGCATTGCGCTGTTTGACTCAGTGCTCCTTCAAAGATGTCGCTGACTTTTACGGTGACTGGTAAGAGTAGCGTCTTCGCCGTAAGCTACTTTCCGGCGATAGATTTGTGTGACGGTGAGTACGAGCTCGGTCTGACAGACTTTGAAACGTACTATACACTAGCCAATGTAAATTCGACAAATAAGAAGTTTTACTATGACGATGAGGAAATTGTCATTCCCGAAGGATCGTACTGCGCGATATCGAGCGGTATCTGAAACGTGAAATTTTACGTTTTCACGATGCTATGAGTAAGAAGGATGAAGAGTTTCCCCTGGTGATTCGCGCCAACAACAATATGATGAGAAGTGAGATCAAATGCGCCTATCGGATAAATTTTATAAAATCTCGCAACATTGGCTCGCTGCTGGGATTTTCGTCGAATCGCGTGCTGGAACCGCAACAGTGGCATGAGTCGGATGTGCCGATAAATATCATCAACGTAAACATCATTCGTATCGAGTGCAACGTGACCGCGGGTGCGTACAGCAACGACAGGTGCATGAACACGATACACGAGTTTTCACCGAGCGTATCGCCGGAATATAAGATATCGGCAAGACCTATCGGCAGATCATTTACCTTCCTATCGTCATTTATCTTCCGATCGACATATGATGATACCAATTGCTCATTTGTCTCCTATTTATTTGTATTATTCCTTATGGGAACTCTGTAAAAGTTTCGGCATTATTTCGAAGTGGACACCGAGAAGCTCATCAAAAGCAGGCCGACATGTTCTTTTTCCGAGTCATTAACAAATTGGTACTCTGGAATTATTATATCAAGCAATTATTATATCAAGCAATTATTTTTCATTGTACGAGCTAGTATAAATTTTAAGTCAAATCTCAATAAACGACTTTTATATTTTGTGTACTAAGAATAACATATCGCACTTATTTTCTAGAATGAAATTGTAATCTGTTGTACTTGTATGTATGTATGTTCGTTTTGAAATATTCCTTTTGAACTCGCACCTTCAATAACATATTATGAGTTACTTTTCATGATCATATATTTTCCGAGTCATTAACAAATTGATACTCTGGAATTACAAACAATTATTTTTCATTGTACGGGCTAGTATAAATTTAAAATCAAATGTTAATAAACAACTTTTATATTTTCTGCTAAGAATAACATATCGCACTTATTTTCTAGAATGAAATTGTAGTCTGTTTTAGTTGTATGTATGTATGTTTGTTTTGAACTCGCACTTTCAATTTTCTAGAATGAAATTGTGGTCTGTTTTACTCGTATGTATGTATGTTCGTTTTGTACTCGCACCTTTAATAACATATGATTTTACTTTTCAAGATAATATTTTGTATTAAATTTAGATAATATACACTCAATGTATGTTCACTTTGAACTGGCACATTTATTAATATATCAGTTACTTGTCATGGTAATATATCATTGGATAATCATTTAACATTTTTAAAGGTTGAAATTTTTGAGGATACACTTTATATTATGTATTAAATTTAGATAATATAAACTTTATGTTGAGCCTTTGTTGTGAACACTTCGGCCGTTATATTATTCTTATATTCGTCCTGTACACTGGCATTGTTAACTCGCTCAAATATAATTTTAAAAGTTTAATT
>NW_017299049.1:4728-6433 GCF_001594075.2 Trachymyrmex cornetzi
CAAAATGACGACACAAATGATTGTCAAACAAGAACTGAACGTCCAAAGTGGCCACAATTGTCACAGATATCTTTCGTAAGTATCATGATTATAATACCAGAATGGCTTTAACGAGTAACGCGATCTTCACGATGAGGTTCAAAACTTTTCAGACGACCCTCGTATGTTCGTTTTGAACTCGCACCTTTAGTAACATATGATTCTACTTTTCAAGATAATATTGTGTATTAAATTTAGATAATATAGACTTAATGTATGTTTACTTTGAACTGGCACCTTTATTAATATATCAGTTACTTGTCATGGTAATGTATCATCGGATAATCATTTAACATTTTTAAAGGTTGAAATTTTTGAGGATACGCTTTATATTATATATTAAATTTAGATAATATATACTTTATGTATGTTCACTTTGAACTGGCACCTTTATTAATATATCAGTTACTTATATTACATGGTAATATATCATGAGATAATCATTTAAATTTGTAAAGGTTCACAAATTTTTGAGAATACATTTTATGTATGTTCACTTTGAACTGGCACTTTAGATAATATATTAATTACTTGTCATGGTAATATATCATTGGATAATCATTTAAAATGTTTAAAGGTTGAAATTTTTGAGGATACACTTGATATATGTTCACTTTTTTACTGGCACCTTTAATAATACATCATAATATATTTATTATGAGTTAATCATTGAAATAATTAAAGGTTTACATATTTGAGAATACGCTTTATGTATGTTCACTTGGAACTGGGACCTTGAATAATATATCAGTAAGTTACTTTTCATGGTAATATATATTGTTAGACAATTATTTCAATTTTTAAAGGTTTACATTTTTAAAGTCTGCTTACATTTTTGAATCAGTTACTTTCCATGGTAATATATTGTTAGATAATCATTTCAATTTTTAAAGGTTTACATTTTTAAAGACTGCTCACATTTTTGAACATGGCTTGACCTTTTCATTGTAATGATATTTTTGGATTATATCACATACTTTTCAGAGTACAGATATACGGAGCAGCTTTCTAGTAATGCAAGTATCGCAAATGTATATATTTTCGAATCTTATCACGTAACCTTCTACAATTCATGCAAAACAGTTAGAAAAAATTGAAACATATGGTACATACATATAAATGTATATCATGTACATAGATGTTATACTGAATAGTATATTATATACTGAATAGTATATATGTAACTGTTATAATTATGACTAAACACGATCCTAAATATGTACATCACTTTAAAAATGTAATTAATTTTATTGCAGCGCTTACGGCATTTTATACAGCGCCGAAGCAGACGATTTATATATTATTATGTAACCAAGAACAATATCATTATAGTAATACCATTCCGATATTTGTGTGCTCTCAACGTACACGTGTAGTGACCACGATTCATTTCTTCACCTTCGTGTACCTAAAATAGCATTACCTTATACCTGTTTTTATCAATGCAAGTATCTGACAAATTGTACATACTTTCGATTCTTATCACGTAATTTTGCATAAGTTACAATTTACGCAATACAAATTATATATATATATATACATACATATATAGTCATTATAATGGTATCATACAGGGTGGACCATCTGAAGTGATCCAGTCAAATATCTCGAAAACTAGTAGGGATAGAGAAAAATGTTTCGTATGAAAAGTTTAGGGTTACACGGG
>NW_017299049.1:7078-7286 GCF_001594075.2 Trachymyrmex cornetzi
CTATTGCACGCTTGTACGAGCCAGGACTCAAGGCCGCGCGGGCCTGCACAGGATATCGTGACACGCGAAAGCCAATCAGCGTGACTATCTCCCCCCGAAAGAGGGGGGAAGCTAAGCAGCCTGCGAGAATCCGCCGGGAGCTCCCGGGACTCACTCTTTCTGTGGACGAGCGAGCCGTGAGACTGTAAGGGAAGTACGAGGCCGCTGC
>NW_017299049.1:7389-7934 GCF_001594075.2 Trachymyrmex cornetzi
GCTGCCGACCGGGATACGTTGTCGGGTGGATCGCACGTAAGCAAGCTCGCATCGTGAAAATAGACCGGCGTAATAGCCGCCGTGTAGAGCCGCGGAATCGCGAGCCGCGTGCCATCCTCCCGGGCAGTGGAAATGTTTAGTTGTCGCATTTGGAGAATTAGAGTCGTGTAGAGATTGTCGAGGGCCGAGTCGCGGTCGCTCCCTCTGGCCACAGATGAGTTATTAGTTGTAAGTTTTCGTGTTGTCGCGTATTGTCGTAAATTGTCGGATCGCGTAAAAACGCCTATTGTAGTCGCGTTGTCGTGTATCGTTGTGTCGCGTAGGAACGCTTGCTGTGAGTGTGTTATCAAGTCATGTACTGTTACGTTGGAACGCTTACTGCCGCGTCGTCGAGCAGAGTGGACTCCCGGTTGTTGCGTCTCGGATAGAGTCCGTTTCCGGAATTCGCGCGGTCGAGCAGAGCCGCGCCGCATAAAGACGCTTGTAGTAATTGCGCTGCACTTTCGCCGTGCTGACGTGCGTCGGGAAGTTGGTGATACAGCGGG
>NW_017299049.1:8423-10285 GCF_001594075.2 Trachymyrmex cornetzi
ACGGTTACAATATATATATATATATATTAATACATATATATACATATATATATATATTAAGAATTTCAATTATAGTTTTCCACATCACCCTAGAGGTACTAATGTAGATGCGTTTTTTAAAAAGTGGTTTCCCCAATAGGCCTATTCCACTAAACAAGATTCTGAAATATATTAAACCACCAAACTTAATATAATAAGGACTTCATAACAAACACAACTTTTCCTCTGCACGTATGATCGCAAACGTTCTGTAACTTCAGAAGTAAATATCTCTTGAACAAAGCGTTTACGAGCATATGTTCAGAAGAAAATTTTAGTTTGTTTTAAGGACTTGAATTCATATTTTGAGTTTGGCGGTTTAATATTTTGTTGACATAGTGTCTTTTGCGAACATAGTGTCTTCTGTATACTAAATGATACATGTTATTAGAATTAAATAAACTTTTGTTGACATAGTGTCTTTTGTATATCTTTTGTTGACTGTCACGTTCGCCGACATATTCCGGCGACCGAGACGCGCTCGCGTTGCCTGAGCAACGCGGCCCGAAACAGCGAGAATGCTTGATCACGCGCTTACCGCACGATGACTCACTACGTCATCAGCGACTCTGTACGCTTGCGCGACTAAATTAGAGCAATAATACAAATTTGCTATAAAATAATTATAAACTACAAAACAGGTCAGTGAAACTTGAACACGAAAAAAATCAGAATAACTACGCGAAGTTATCCCACGCGTAGACCACAGCTAAAGGGCTGAGAAATAAAAAAAACTTGAATAATTCAAATTCCACTGAAGCCTCAATTGCAATAACTGCATTAACTCATCTCGCAGTATTACAGCAAAGATTGTAAAACGTTTTTCTAGCGAAATTCCAACAGGAACCACGGTAAAATCTCTCAAGTGAATAGTGCGAGAAACCGTCAAATCGCACAGCGAGCGAAGACAATAGATCGAAACATACGAATAACCCGTGTATAAAAACTGGGAGTGCAGTTGCAACATAAGCCCGCAACTGAGCGGGTGCAAACTGTACATCCCAGTAGCGGGTCACGCGGACTCACCCCCGTAAATAAGCAACACCTAAAATTCAGCCGTTAACAACGCCAAATTAATAAAAATCTTTTGGATGGAACATTCTGGAATATTCTAGAACATTCTAAATACACAAGAGTTGCTTATTGGCGGGTTAACCCTCTTCACCGCTCAGGACCACCCCTTCTACAATATAAAAGCGGTGTTTCCTGAGTGCCCGGCGCACTTCGTTTTGAGTTTCAAGATAACCTGGTCGAATCTATAGAGTAAATTCGTTCTACATTATCTCGCGTACCTTGTCGTCACTCCGAGTAAGTGACCTCCGTATGACGGTTTCCTTACGTCTTTGTCCGGGCAGTGTCGTTCTTTCATTCTTTATCTTTTTATTTTACTTTCTCCTATATATTTTTTTCGTATATTTTTATTTCTCTGTAAAACCGCGCACAGTGTGCAACGATCTAATAAACCGAGTTCTCTCGTCATATTCTTTTTTTCTTCTTTTTTTTTCTCTCTCTTTCCTTTTATTTCTATGCGACGAAGTGCCACCAGTCGCGACTATCTGTGCCGTCCCTTTTTTTTTGTTTGGTTGTGTGCGTGTGTATGTGCAACACGGGAGTGCCGCGAGAGAAGCGGGATCGGGCGACTATTATCGCGCGCGGTACCACGCGAACATCCCGTGCTACCCCCGGGCGACGCCCCCCTCATAACCTTACGGGTCTGTAAGCCCCTAGAAGAGGCTTTCTACCCTCCTTTCCACCACCTTTCTCCCCTGCCGATCCGACTTGGGAGCTCCCTACAGGAGCCCCCAGGTCTTCCTACCCCCGGT
>NW_017299049.1:11594-16593 GCF_001594075.2 Trachymyrmex cornetzi
TTATTATTGTATAAATATACTGACAAGAAATGTAAAAGTTATTTCCAAACTTACTTAATCTGCTGCAAGAACAACATGTGTGCCCCTTGTGCTCCTCTGGGCCATTTCTTCTTGATAACTTGTAAATTATTACAGTAACACACGCACGCACGCACGCACGCACGCACACACACACACACACACACACCATTCCGATTTTTTATCTGTTCTCAACATACACGTGTAATGATCGCGATTCATTTCTTTACCCTCGTGAAATATAGCGCTCATTACCTTGTACTTTTTTTTTTTATTCAACCAGATATTTATAACGATTATCCATTGGAACATCTTCAATTTTCAACATTTGATACAGTTTCAATGCAGATTCGTTATCGATTCTTTTCGCGTGCATAGGATATATGGTATACTGATCATTAATACCCGAATCTTGAGTGATTTGCGTGAGGAAAGTCTTACGCCTTAAAACGGCTTGATCATTATTATCTTTGTTGTGCTGTACAGTGCACCGCAAGAGTGCCTCAGCCATCTCGTCTATTTCATTATCATTTTCGTCATCAACAATCCGATATTCTGTTTCTTACAACTTATCATTTATAAGATCGTCAGCCGACGCTGGAAGACGAATTTCCGAGTAGTGGGGATTATGGTCTTTCAACCATTGTAAAGCCTTATACACTTTATTAATATCCACCAAATTTTCCCAAACAACTTTAAACCTTTTGGGTATACCTCGAATGAGGATGTGCAATTCGTGATTCAAATTAATAGGATCTTCCAGAGGACATACCTTATCCAATGTTTCTTGTAAAGACAAATGAAATGTTCTACCTTTTACTTTGCGAATCATTTGTCTATGCAGCATATGTTTGTTGGAAACAGCACCCATCGTTTGCACTACTTGGAAGCTGCTCACTCTTTTGATTAACATTTTCTCGTAATCATTGAAATCCGATAAAACATCTGGTAATGGTTTTACAGAAAGATTATTCAAAATGCAAGCAGAAGGCAACACGCCTCTGCGAAATTTGCTCATACAAAGCTTACAAATGTATCCAGTATCGGTATTGTGCTCTGTTACGTAGGCCATCAGGTCTTTCCAAAAAGGTCCGTCCACAGTTTTCATCAACTTCTTAAGCTTAGAAACATCTGTGCTCACATATTTTTCGCATGAGATACAAGGAAGACGTGATCCAATAATCGGTTCTTCATAACTTTAAACGCCTCGTAATTTTGCGAGAAAATCTTTTCCTCATCCAAACTAACATCCGTTAAATTTCTTGAATAACATCTTGCTTTATTCTTTATATCATTGGAAATTTGAAGCAATTTATATTGACGAATCTCAAAGCTGAAAACAACTGATGAAATTTATCATAATTGCCTATTAATTTGTAGACATTTCTTCGAATATTCCTCACGAAAGGAAAATGAGGCTATAAAGTACTTATCGTTGCAATGTATGACTTGCAAAGATTAGAATTTGCATAGCATTTCGGAGGATGTCCTAATTTGGCACTCGCATGTGAAACAGAACAATTTCTGAGCCGCGCCATGAATGTAGGATTCATTATCTTCTTCGAAGTACCTCTTTCGAACTGTTCCAAAAATTCAACAAACTTTTCCGTAGAAATATCACTTATGTGACATTTCTTTTCATCACAGCGCCACATTTTAATTTTTTTATCATTGTTATCCATTAACGGCAAAACATTAATCACTGCGTGAGGAGAGTATTGTCCCGTTATAAATGGTTGATCAAACTTTTTCCTTTGCTCGTAAACAGTTTCATAAAAGTACGCTTCGGAGAATGAAGTATGTTTGGATGAGCCGCAAAAAGCTCTAATTCGATTGCTTTTTGAATATTTCAAAGCCTTACATTCATTGAATCGCAATAGCGCAGCTCCAGCAGTATTCTTCAAATACGAAAACGCTCTTCTTGCTGCACTGACGTACGATTTTTTGGTTATTACGCACCACTTGAACATCTGCTCGGCTTCAAATCGAGCACATACCGGCGTTTTCTTAATTTTCCTCGACATCAGTTGAATATATAACTCTGAGCGTTTTGGAAAGTTGAAACACTTTTGCCAAGACCGAACTGTATTGAATTTTTTCCTCCATCTCTTGATCGTCTTGCATCGTTGTACAGTAGACTTCTTGCCACGTTTTACGTTGCACTTTCTGTTGTACAATTTTTTTGAGTCGGGATGTTTTTGTCTAAATTTTCGTTGGCGATCTCTTTCATGGGCAGCATTTTTCAAATAATATTTTCTTTTCATATACCGTTTATTTTCTAAATCTTTTTGATATTCACACTGCTTTCTTTTACGCATCCTCTCAGGATCTTTTTCGTATTGATCGCGCATCCTCTGACGTTGTATTTCAGGATCTTTTTCGTACCGATCGCGCATCCTCTGACGTTGTATTTCAGGATCTTTTTCGTACTGATCGCGCATCCTCTGACGTTTTATTTCAGAATCTTTTTCGTACTGATCGCGCACCCTCTGACGTTGTGTTTCAGGATCTTTTTTGTACTAATGGCGCACTCTCTGACGTTTTGTTTCAGGATCTGTTTTGTATTGATCGCGTATCCTCTGACGCTTTGTTTCAGAATCTTTTTTGTACTGATCGCGAACCTTCTGACACTTTATTTCAGAATTCATAAGATATTTTTCTCTGTGAGCAAAAGCATCTGTTTCGATTCGTTTCGAACGCTGTTCTCCAGTTTCCTTGCTACGTACAAGCCTTTTTCCCAATGCATCCGCCTCTCGTTTTTTCAATGTCTCTAACGGCAACATCGTTAATGGAGCAGTTGAATTATACAGATACGGAAAATGAATTATTGTTTGTTTTGCAAACATTGCGGACAAATGAAGTCTTAACAAAGATCGATCATACGTCACGATGCAAGGATTTATGCCGAACAGAATCGATGTAGCAATCGCAATCGCCATAGGACCACAATTATAACCGTCACCTTGCGATTGAACTGTTGGAAATACTATTGGATTGTTCTGAAAGTCATGAAAGGGAAATAATCTGTACACAAAAACTCGAATTTCTCCATTCAAATTTTGTATATTTGCTTTACGACTATCTTCATGAGAATCATATATGTATAATAACAGTTTTTGTGTCGTAATGACAAGCAACCCAATGTCCGCCACCGAAATCACCGTGCAGTATTTGCAAATGCTTCTTCTTTGAATTATCGAGTGGAACAATCCGATCGGGAAATATTGTCAACCATACAGGTTGAGGTGCGTAATCAGAATTTATTTCAAGTAGCGCATGGAAACTATCTATCATCGTTTCCGTCAACCATTCTTCAGAAGCCAAAATATTTTTTTCTGTATCACCATAATAGAACTTATGACACTGAAGATCCATTTTAGTTGACGTTTGGGACAGCCTTCTAGTGATGCAAGAAAAATTTTTTTAATTGTAAGTGCCTAGAGCAAGCCGAAATTCAGCGCTATTAGCAACCGATGCTTTAATTCAGCGCAATTGCCAACCGATGGTTTCATTCAGCGCTATTGGCAGCCGATGCTTTAATTCAGTGCTTATAATAGCTTTTATACAACGCCTGAGTAAAACCGATATAATTTCTTAATTAATTCAGCGCTTATAGTAACTTTTATACAGCGCCTGAGCAACCGATATAATTTCTTAATTTTCCGAATCTGCAAAAAAAGAATTACATACATTATAAAAGAAATATTGCAGAAAGTAGAGGAGAGTTGCCGCAAACGCATACCACTTAACCTATTTTCTATTATATTTTCCATTTGGTACTGTTTTGTATTTAGGTATTTTTCTTATCGTATTTCCCCAATAATTGTTACACAAAAATACAAATGACACCAAACTAAATTAAATAATTTTAAATTATTTAAGATGTAGAACAATGTAAAATTGAAAAATGCATAAATCACGAAACGCCTGATGTAAATGGCTTAAATACTACATATTTTATAAATTACAATAAAAACGTTTCAATCTTAATTAGACCTTCAGTATTACAATCAATCACGAAACTAAATTATTACGAATTAAAACGTATGTTATTCCTATATTATTACCTATATTATTACGACACAAAAACTGTTATAATTAAGATATTACGAATATCGGTTAAAGACGACGTCAGCAGCTATTATTCTCACGCTCATCAATAGTTACGATTATAAATGATGCATTGTGATTTATACATGATTAAATTTCATTTAATACTTTCTAAATGAAAAATCTAGTATTAAGTATGTCAAAAGCGTACGCATATTAATAAGTTATTATAAACAATATTATTTTAGAATACCTGTGTTAAGATGAGCTAAACGCAATCCAGGACATGGAAATCAATGTGATACAGATCAATAATAAATATCATTTCTGATGTGAATCTTTTTTGGAAGAAGGGTTTATTGTCAAGAATTTCAATATTATCCCAATTGAATTTGTGATCAGAATTAATTTGATGCTGTGCAACTACACTTTCAACACTATTTGAACTGATCGCGCTAGATTTATGTTCTTTCATTCTAGTTCTAATTTTTCTTTTCGTTTGCCCAACATACGAGGATTCTACTGGTATGGATCACAATGCATCATTTGTAATCATAACTATTGCTGAGCGTGAGAATAATAGCTGCTGAGATCGTCTTTAATCGATATTCGTAATATCTTAATTATCGTAATATTTTAATTCGTAATAATCTAATTTCGTGAATGAATGAAATCATCAAAATACTATTCATTTTTTATCAAACAAATCATCAATTCAATGTCTCCCAAAAATTCTTGCTGTTACGAGGGGCACTACTTATATTTTGAGCTTTGGCAACACTGAGTGTTGTCAGGTGCCATCAGACGTTTCCACTAGAAAGTTTGACATTTTTTTACCATAACTTTCTTTAGAACGTTTTGTTATTTGAGCGCGATTTGTATTGTTTACAGTCACTTGAAAATTGTGTCTCAGCGAAAAAATGGAATTAAC
>NW_017299049.1:17498-20335 GCF_001594075.2 Trachymyrmex cornetzi
GGCAGAAGAAACCGTTGATGCGTTCAAAGACCATATTTTGGAGATGTCTCAAGCGGAATGGAAAAAATGCTTTGACAAGTGGTTCGAACGCACGCAAAAGTGTATAGATCGTAAAGGAGAATATTTTGAAAAATAATAAATGACAAATTATTGTTTTTTTATTATTATTTTTATTATTAGGCTCAAAATATAAATAGTGACCCTCGTATGTATTCTACAAATAAATCCTACGTATTGATAAACAAACGTGAAATATTGCAAGAAATCAAGGGGTGAAATATCTTTGAAAAAAATGATATTTTTATTTCGAGGCAAATATCGTCGAAAGTATTAAAAATAGACAACAAATTTTTTAACAAAAATTGTACAGTTTCAAGAGTACTTTAAAGTTATAAAAAAAAAATAACTTTGTTTATTTTTTTGTTTAACAAAATATTTCCACCACCCATAATTTTCTGAAATTTTCAAATTTTTTTTACCTAATTAAAGATTATTTTTGTAGAAATTCAACCATGTGTAATACAGTAACATTATGACACATCATTTTTGAGAATTAATTAGTAACGCTTCCGTATATAATACGCTATCCATGCCCATATGCGTAAGTAATTGTCATCGGAACAATAAAGTATATAAATCAACAAATAAAGTGAGTACAACTTTTTTTTTCATCTCTGTATATTACTTCTTTATAACATCTTACGATTATTCTCCTAAAGTTTTCGGTTTCACGCTTATTCCCTTTTACTTATTGTCTTTTACATTTTCAAATACTGTTTTATGTATTTCGATAAGATACAATCAAGAATAAACGTTTCGGTCTCAAATTAGACCTTCCTCAGTATTACAATTAAAATCTGAATACAAAAATAATTTATACTAATGATATAATTTATATCCGATATTAACACAGATATATATATTTTTTAATTGTAAATTACTTATATAACATTATGACTTTGGTTAAATTCGTGAAATTTGGCTTATCGTTACAAGATATATAGATAATAGAACCTAGATGAAACGTTTGCGTCTTCTCAATTGAAATTGTCACGCAGCGTTAATAAACATCGTTTGCTAATATCGGATATAAATTATATCATTAGTATAAATTATTTTTGTAACTTATTTTTTATTCAGATTTTAATTGTAATACTGATGAAGGTCTAATTTAAGATCGAAAGGTTTATTCTTGATTGTAGCTTATCGAAATACAGAATATTTTAGCCAACTGCATCCGGCGTTCATGGATATGCCTTTCCAACTATTTATGTTTTATATTTGTATAAAATATGTTTTATTTTTGTAATACAAAAATAAAAATAAAAATACAAGAAAGGAAACAATAATTGTCGTAAGTCATCGAATTGAAACATATTGTAGATAGACTTGATTTAAAGAATTTTATTAAATTATTGCGTACTAATATGAATCTCAGACTTAAAATGTATTTTTTAAAAGCTTGTAAAAAGGATAAGTTGATTCCGCAACATTTAAAAATGATTGTACGCTATCAATGGAATATTACTGCAAACTCGTCTCGTAACAAGTTAGAACGCATTAAACATAATTTTACATGTAAATTAATTAGTTTAGAAATACAAGACGTTTACAAAGAATTATTTCACATCGAAAATGAGATATACAGATTACAGAGACGAATTACCGGTTCTCTGCCTAGTCAAGTTTCTTTTTCCTTTTTCAGTCGACAAGAATTCATCTTTGATAAATTATGGTATAAAGAATATAACCGAATAAATAATAAATTAAGTTAAGAACAACCACATATCGAATGAAAAAGGAAAAATAAACCGATAAGTTTTAATATATTATGGTCGAATTCTACTGAATCGTATGGTAAATTCATTCCATCGCATATTAACAAAATTTCTACTCAATCTGTTAGCAAATCAAATTTGAATATATCATTTCACACTTATATTAGTCCGATTAAATTTGAAGAAAATTATAATATTAATTTAAGAAACAATAAATAATAATAGGGCTACAAGCCTGGAATTTTATCGTTACAAAATTGAAATTTTGTATGATAAATTTAAATATAAAAATTATAAATCGCTCTCAATCGCAACACTTAATTCTAGAGGAACAGTATTAAATATGTTAGAAGAACTTGTGATATAAAAAGACCTTGTATAACAGTTACAGTCAGCAAACAATATTGAATTTCTGGACATCTTGTGTCAATTTCAAACATATTTTTATCTATTGGAAATTAAATGAAATTAATTAAATAATGTTAAAGATACAAAATCAAATAAAAATATGAACGGCGAATACAAAAAGAGTAAAATATATAACAATAAATAGGTAAACTAAGTAAAAATTAATCTAGAGTAAGTAGGATGCCACACCTAAGCGAAATTTTAGATTTTTTAGTAATTAATCTTCTTCCATCCCCTTTATCTATCATTTGTGTATAATTAGAATCAAATGTATGTATTTTTTGTTATTAAAAATAAAGAAATACGAAAGTGCTGAAAATTTGGTAATATGCCACCATGCAGGTAATATGCCACATATCTATTAATCAATCCTATTTATTTATGAACACATGTCAAATATTGCAAGGACTCAAAAGGTGAAACACCTTTGAAAAAAACGATATTTTTATTTCGCGGCAAATATTGTCGAAAATATAAAAAATAGACAACAAATTTTTTAACAAAAGTTGTACGATTTCAAGAATACTTGAAAGTTATTAAGAAAATAAAACTGTGTGAATTGTATATTTCCACCACCAATAATTTTCTGAAAGAATTTGAAAGTCCAGTAGAATTTAGTTTTGACAAGACTTCAACAACATGTGAAAGTTT
>NW_017299049.1:20461-21821 GCF_001594075.2 Trachymyrmex cornetzi
GATATGTTAGATTATTTAAGATTGTAGCTCGTAATAAGCCTTGTTACATTTTAATAATTAAATTATATTTTTTCATTAATTTTATGAAAAAATGAGCACCACAAACCGTCTTTATCAGCTCTCCAGTTTTTTATTTACCCATTTTAAATAAATTATAATTTTTTATTGTTCACAATTATTGACCTTTTATTTTTTATTGTAATTACATTTTGACAGTTATCATATATTTACAAATATTATATTTAGTCCTCATCGCTATCGTAATTAATTATTGGATAAATAGCTATGTGAAATGTAGGCAGTTGACAGTAAACGCAGGTAGATTTAGCGTATATATATTTCATACCTCAATGATTAAATTATAACATTTATTATTACAATGAACGTTTCAACTTTTTTTTAAGTCATCTTCAACTTATATATCTAGTTTATAAGTACATTATTTAATTACTTGGCATGTTGAGATGATTTTCCAGTGTTGGAAATAACCTCCTTAATCAGTTATGTGATTGTTAAGATCCAACATACCAAGCACAACATTATAAGAACTCGATAATGATGATAAAAATATTACAAACTTTATAAATTTCATTTTTAAATAATTCGTTAGTTCCTTGTCGTAATTCAAGTTCTATATTCAGACATATAATGTAATTATAAACTTGATATATAAGCTGAAAATGACTTAAAAAGAAGTCGAAACGTTTATTATAATAATATCTCTGATTTTTTAACATGGCCGGAGACACTACCGCGTCTCCTGATACAAATGTTATAATTTAATCATTGAGGTATGAAATATAACAAACTTACCTTTTTAAAAAAAGGTAAAAAAAGCGCTAAGCGTGCATGTTTCTCGTGTAGAACCACCATTTGGCCCGGTTTCACCAACGCCAATTATTTAATCAGCCGTGGAACTGATGACTAATCGTGTTTGCTGCTTAGTAGAATTGAGCACTTACGGTTGACAGTGAATCACCGATTAGGGTTAATCGAGTTGACGTTTTTTCTTCAAGGATATTCTTATAATGTATGTATCATTCGTATAAAAGATTCGATATCAACAAAACTGGATCTTCAAGGATATTCTTATAATGATATGTATCATTCGTATAAATAATTTGATATCAACAAAACTGGCGCCAAGTTAAATTCTATGTAATTTGCGCGGATATCAAATTATATAAATAATATTAACTTTAATGATATTATTCCTATAAAAGATTTGATATCAAGAACTGGCGAAAAGTTAAATCCTATTCCTCTCTCTCTCTTTATACCATGTCAAATTATTAATCTTATGATATGTATCATTTGTATAAAAGAATTGATATCAACAACTGTGGCGCCAAGTTAAATT
>NW_017299049.1:21966-22746 GCF_001594075.2 Trachymyrmex cornetzi
TGCTAGATCTCGATATACAGGGTGTCCCATTTTAATCCCTTACCCAAAATATTTTGAAAAATAAATGTTTTAGAGAAAAATGCTTTGGACAAAAGTTGTTCAGGACAATGGGGCCATCTTTCTGCATTGTTGGTTTTGACCTTGAGGTCAATTTTCAAGGGTATTTGAAGGTTACAGTGACAGCAAATTAAATAAATAATATTAACTTTAATGATATACACTACGCAAAAAAATTAAAGGATCACTTAATTCCACCTCAAAAATAGGTCAAAATTCAGAAGAATGTAACTTCGTAAAAAATGATCATAACGAGATTTTTTAAAAAAGCATTTTAAAGCTTGAAATCTCTACTTTCGAAATCGGTAATTGATATTTCGATCTGATTGATTTTTTACGACGTCCGAAATGATAGATAATTTGCTAGAGTGACCTTCAGAAGGTCAAATGTTGAAAATGTTGAATCGTCCAGAAGCTGTTTTCTTCGAACTGTAGATTTATGGGCGAACAAATTCTTCATAGAGTTGTTTACTGCTTTGTTATCCTTTTAAACTCTTTATCGCTCTAGGACTTATTAAGTCTTAAATTTCCACTCGGGGAACGATATCAAGTTAAAAGTGCAAGTAGTAAAAACACTTGGCATCTGAATGCACATTCATTTGCATTTCACAAATACCGTGTATTTTCTTTCTTTCATTGTTAAAAACAATTTCTAAAGCGTATTGGTTACCTTCCTCCTAATGCAACATTTCATTTGCAATTAGTATTTGCTTTCTTGTATTT
>NW_017299049.1:22792-24398 GCF_001594075.2 Trachymyrmex cornetzi
TCCGAATAGACGACATCCTCATAGAACGACAATGAAAGATCTTTGCAGAAGAGCCGAGCAAGGTAGCTTGAAACGAGTGCGTCAAAAATCAGGTGCTAACGAAGCCAAGATGGTGACTGTCATCGCTGCTACTACTTTAAATCCACACGTTTCAACCAGACAAATTGAAAGGCAGCATGGCATTTGTAGGTCCACTTCAAGCCGAATCCTGAGGGCGAACAAATTTCATCGTTATCACATTCAGCTAGTTCACACATTGGTAGAGGGTGATTTCGCACGTCGTCTTGCTTTTTGTAATTGGATGCAAGCCCAGGCACAAGCAAATCCTGCATTTGTCGAAATGGTGCTTTTTAGTGATGAAACCACATTCATAAACAGAGGAGATGTTAATAGACATAATTGCCACTACTATTCAGATGCCAATCCCCATTGGAAACGTCATCAACAGTTTCTGCGGCAATGGTCTATTAACGTCTGGGTCGGTATTGTGGGTGATTGTATTGTAGAGCCATTTTTCTTTCACAAACATTTAAATGGGGTAAACTATTTAAATTTTCTTAGAGAAGAATTACCAATCCTTCTACAGAATGTATGTACCTTGTAATATTCGACAAATTATGTGGTTCCAGCAGGATGGGGCACCAGCTCACAGATCACGGCAGGTAAGAGCTTACTTAAATGAGCAATTCCCAAACAAGTGGATTGGCCTTGGAAGCCCAATTCAAGTTTGGCCCCCACGATCCCCAGATTTGACACCCTTGGATTTCTTCCTCTGGGGTCATCTAAAGGAAAAAGTATATGCAACAGAGCCAACAACAGTAGAGGACATGAAAATAAGAATACGACAAGCATGCCAAGAGATTACTCCTGATGTTCTTCAAAGGGTGAGAGCGTCATTCCAAAATCCCATTAATAAATATATTGAGATAAATGGAGGAGTATTTGAACACTTACTTTAGATCCCAAAACATGATTTGATCTTGCCTTTATTGGTTGGATCTGTAGCCGAATCACACTATTCTGCATGCAATTCCGTCCATTTTGTTGTCCTCTATTCGGTCGCCACTCCTTTTCACCTCCAAAGGAGAAGGTTACTCCGCCACCTCGCATGTAGAGCAATCATACAAGGATGAGTATTTTGCATTGATAACACGTGATTTCCAAATATCACAATATAAACATATATTTAAATTTTTGCATACATAACAAAATGTGAACACATTGGAGTCAGTCTCCCACTTTGGTAAGCCGCTGCGTATAATACTATGTGCTCCGCGTGAGCATCGCTCCACGCGAGTGGGTGGTTAAGACTAATCCTGAGTCTCTTACTGAACTCTCTACTCTGAACTCTACTCGGAAAAAACTCTTCTCGACTGACTCCCCGACTTCTCGCTGCACCCGCGCTTAAGTAACCCGCGTTATCCCCTCTACGATCTTCGATCCTAGTGCCTCGCTTACGCGCTACGCCTTCGCGTTCGCTTAGCTTGCTATCGCATCCCTTTGTATACATATATATATATATATATATATATCAAAACTTATTGCATAGATTTTTCTTTTATTTCAGGTATCCAACGTAAATGGCAGTTATCAATCACAGGACTTC
>NW_017299049.1:25446-27723 GCF_001594075.2 Trachymyrmex cornetzi
GCAATTTTATGATTTTGCTTTCATTAGCTGCGTCATACTTTGATCTCGTTTTCACTGGTTGGTTCGCACACTCCTTTTAATCCCACTGGATAGGTAAATGTATGGTCTTGCCTTAATTGGATGGATTAACACTTGAATTTGCATTCACCGTTTATATCATAATCTGATCTTACCTTTATTGGTTGCGATCAGGCACTGAGTTTGCCTTCATTTCTCTGTCGATTTTGAGATTTGTCGATCTCTGCTGTGACACGCATACTCACGCACATGCATACGCACACGCACGTGAGAGGCAAGGGGATAACTCACGTTAAATCAGCACCCCGATGGGATCAGACACCTGCTACGTTCCCGTCGTTGATCCTGGGTAATGCTGAGAGCAGGAATTTAATCACGCACGCACGCACGCACGCACGCAGTTTTCTAAAACGACTCGTGAAAATGTGATTAATGTCGGAAATAACTGACACTAAATATTCAAAAATAGCCTTTTTTGCAATTTGAGGTTAGGGTATCTCAAAAACTTGACGTGATGGGCCAAATCGGGCAACGGATTCGTTTTCAGCGACCAAAAGCCTATAAGATTCACTACCTCTGATTAAAGTTATCTGCCAAAAAATTTTGCGGATAATTTCTACAAGTTAGTTAGGCTCGAAAAACTTTGTAATTACTAAATGTTAGCAAAAGTTTTAATTGGTAGGAAATCTGACTGTAGGGTTAACCTTAAGGGTTGTTTATAATTGGTGATTAATGGTTGTCGGATAACAATGTCCAACAGATGTCGGAAATAACCGATACTAAATATTCAAAAATAGCCTTTTTTGCAATTTGAGGTTAGGGTATCTCAAAAACTTTACGTGATGGGCCAAATCAGGCAATGGACGTTTTCAGCGACCAAAAACCTATAAGATCCACTACGTCTGATTAAAGTTATCTGCCAAAAAATTTTGCGGATAATTTCTATAAGTTAGTTTGGCTTAAAAAACTTTGTAATTACTAAATGTCAGCAAAAGTTTTAATGGTAGGAAATCTGACTGTAAGGTTAACCTTAAGGGTTGTTTATAATTGGTGATTAATGGTTGTCGGATACCAATGTCCAACAGATAATTACGTAAGTAAGTCATCCTCGAAAAAAATCGTGGAATGATTTAATTTTATTAAAAATGTCCAAGTATGTTAAGAAAGCCGTAGGGTTTTATCGATGGGGGTTGTTTGTAATTGGTTATCACTTGTTTTTACCTAGAAATGTTACTTTGCATTTTTAATAAATTCAATCAAAAAACAATTCAGAGAAAATGTAAGATTTGCGTCGAAAGTAAGGTTTTTCATTTTTTAAAATCGCTTTAACCTTCAAATGACCAGAAAGTTGACCTCAAGGTCAAAATGGTCAAGGTCGTTGGCACCAAAGCCTACTCAAACATTTGTTCGCCCATAAATCTATAGTTCGAAGAAAACAGCTTCTGGACGATTCAACATTTGACAACATATGACGACTTTCAACATTTGACCTTCTGAAGGTCACTTTAGCAAATTACCTAACTATCATTTCAGACGTAAAATTTCCCGCTCTTTCCGAATCCGGTGTCAAAAATAGGGGTTCCCATTAAAAAAAATCACTGTAACCTTCAAATAACCTTGAAAATTGACCCCAAGGTCAAAACCAACAATGCAGAAAGATGACCCCCATTGTCCTGAACAACTTTTGTCGGAAGCATTTTTCTCTAAAACACTTATTTTTCAAAATATTTTGGGTGAGGAATTAAAATGGGACACCCTGTATAATAATAACATGGTAATACAGTAGTAAAGCATGAATATAAATAAGAAGGATAAGAATATAATACTTAGAAAAATAATATAAATATGAAGCATATTAATAAAAAAAGTCATAATCTTATTAAAAAATAAAAAAATATTAATATTTCGAAAAATGAGAAAAATAAAAACTATTCCCAATGAAAGTTAATATATCTAGCATGTGTATATATGATTGAGTTATAGAGTCGTGTAAATTATGATTGTTGTGAATACTATTAAGTTTAAATCAAAGAAAAATAAATTTAGACTTGTAAGACATGCATTATGAAAGAGAATTTATTATTACTTTTATTATTACTTTTAAATTATATACAATTATCTTTTATTATTTATTTTTATTAATTACCATTCCAATTTTAAATTTTTTCTTATAGTTTTTCTTACTCTATCTAGCAGCGCCAAGTGTTTTTACATGAAAAATTTTTCTATTTAAATTAAATTTTTTCATTTTATACGGTT
>NW_017299049.1:27925-31938 GCF_001594075.2 Trachymyrmex cornetzi
AAGTATACGTATACTTAGGTTTCATTGTATAAAAATTAAAGATAGTACCATTTGCATTAAGTAAAAAATTAAATTGTTTCATTTTATACAGTTAATTCTTTAATTTTTGTGATAACACTTAAATTGAACAAGGTAACGCAAGTTTGTGATGCTTTGTATAATATTTTGAAGGAGAATTAAATAACCACTACTTTAGTTGGAAGAGGAAATGTCTTTGAATGAATATGATAATTTCATTTAAGAGGAATTTAAATCATTTGGATTGGAATAGGAAGATCCTTCAATAAGTATACGTATACTTAGGTTTCATAAAAATTAAAGATAGTACTATTTGGATTAAGTAAATAGTAAATAAAGATAGTATCACTTGAGTTTTAATTTTTATTTTGATAGTAGAATTTAACTTGGCGCCACAGTTGTTGATATCAAATCGTACAAATAATACATATCATTAGATTAATATTCATTATTTATTTAATTTGGCATGGTATAAAGAAGTGGGATTTAACTTGGCGCCAGTTCTTGATATCAAATCTTTTATAGGAATAATACATAAAATTTTTTTGATAAAATTTTGATAAAATTTTGATGAATTTAACTTGGCGCCAATTATGTTGATATCAATTATACGAATATAATACATATCATTAGAGTTAAATAAATTATAGTAGCAAAGCAAGGTGTATCCTCGCTCATGGGATACCCCGCGGGATGACGGGCTGGGGGGAAAACTGAACGAGAGGGGTACTGTGGTGCGGGGAGGCAGCCAATGAGCGAGCTGCTTTTACCTCCCACCACCTCTCGCAGTTTTCCTCCCGACCAACGTCCCTACGGGTGCATGTGTATGTGAGCTCGAGACGTCACGACGCGAGGAGCGACGTGACGAAGGTCCTACGAGCTCGAGAGCGGAAGAGCGACTGAGGGAGTTCGCGCGTTTTTTCGCACCAACGCCCATTCGCCCCCCTCCCCCTCGACCCCTCGCGTATCCAGAACCCCCTTTGCCGTATGCTCGATCTCGCTCCCCCTCGACTCACGTATCCAGAACCCAGAGATTTTTTTCAAGGACACGCCGCGCATGTCACGACACGTTTCGCGGGTGACGTCATCGATGCGTTCGATTGCACCACACACACACACTTTTACTATCTTGTTTTGTTAGAGTGTTAGTTTAATAAATAGGTATATTTAAATAAGAATGATTTCCTTTTACACTTATTTTTCTGTTGGGATACCACATCCTTATCGGATGCGTTTTTCTCACACAATGTTATTACAATTGTCATAAGGGTTTCTGGTAGATACCACATCCTTAAGGATATGATCAGAATCTATTGTCCCTTCGTTATCTTTCATAACAGTACCTCAATTTCTCATGCGCAGTTTTATCACTTATAAGTATATCTATTTTTATGTAGTTTTGTGTCCTCGATAGAAACCACATCCGTTAACACGTTCGATGGGGACAATGGTATATAAATGCGTATGGGTGAGGCTTTTTTTCATCATACATACTTTTTCGTGATTGTTTGAACGTATTTTTATGTACTACGATGGAGTCGCAAAGTAAAGAACTATCGACGAAGTCCACTGAGAATTCGTTAAAACAACTATTAGATGAGGAGGAAGATGTGTTCGATGAAATAGGTATGGGTTCTATAATCGATTTAATATATCAGACGTGGATTACGAATACGTTTGTTAAAAATGTTTGCGAATGATGATTGGATGCATACAAACGTATATGATGAAGCAGCGAAAAATAGATCCGAATACGATACGTATGAGGGAGGCAAAGACAATGAAAGACTCATTAATGTCATTTTTGGAATCATTGAAGACGAGAAGTTTGTTGAATTCTATGTATTCTATAGAAGAGTTGAATCGTTTCTTCTCTATCCCCGAGAGCAAAGTGTTGCAACATTTGTTTATGGAAGACTTCATGACGAAAAATACATTTTTCGAATGGTTGCACGATCTGAAGGAGTATGTTAGATGTCACATGGCGACACTTAGCGATGCACCGAATATCGAGACACTTAGCGATGCATCGAATGAGATTTTTACATCGTCAGCAGAAGTGAAATTTGGAGGTATGAACGAGCTCTTTGCTTCATCCTCGAAACAGCAAACCGATGGAATATCCCAATATATTACAAAACTGGAAAACGGTCATCTGTACACCGTAGGAACTCCGGAAGGACAAACAGGACATCAGTTGATTCGTCTAGATGTGTATGATATTCACAATATTAAAAATAAAGAAAAAAATCAGTGGTGGAAATATGCAAAATTGAGAACACAATTTTTGACATCTTCCCCCAGAGATCGTAAGCAGCAAATGGTGAATCAGCTTTTAGATTGTATAGCTGACGATTTGAGGAAAGTACCATCAGTAACGAAGGAAAGAAAATATGTTTATTAAAAGATATATATATGAGAGAGGGACAATCGTTCCACATATGATAATCACATGTTATATTCTTATCATATATTCTATTCATATCTTATTTAACTTTTTTATTTGCGATTGTTCCGAGAGAGAGCGAGATACACATCCTGAGTGAGACATGATAAAAGAGACGCACCACACGATTACCTCATTAGTTTGATGTAATCGTTTGTGGTGATATGTCTCAACGTTCATCGTTATAGTGCCAACATTTGTCGATTTGCAAGGTATATCTCTTGCTTATTTTACAAATATGTTTAGTATTTGTTAAATCATTGTGTAAGTTTTTTTCATTAAGGATTTCTCGTGGATAAGCGATTTGTTGTCAAGGAGGTAGCAGTTCTAAAGAATGGGAGTGAATTGACGTACTACATTTTTACATGCCCGATGCCATGGCGTTTTCTGACGAAAGCTGATCAATCACACGCCTCATAGGTGATGACACATCATCACGGATTGCGGTGGAATGATGGGATGGTACCATATCGTATGGCGCAGCGTTTGTTTTCAGAAGCTGTTGGTAGAGAAAATGGGGCAATTGTATATGTGAAGGGATTTGAAAAACGGGGGTAGTTACCAGACAGACTTTTGAACAATGATGACATTATAGTGGAAACGATCAATGTGCATTACGGTGAGATTGAATCGCTTAAAATTTTAGACGCTACCAATACGTATCGGTGTGGAAGACATAGTAAATGTTGCGCGTTACAGAATGTGTTAAAACTATTTATTCAGTGGAAGCGATTTCAAAGCAAGTAATACTATACCTTTGTATCTTTATTTTATATATATAAACAAGTAATACCTTTATATATCTTTTTATATACTCGATGTATGTGCTTATTATAGCGTGCTTTTTATTAAAATTAAAAGAAAAATTTGAATCGATAGATTTCTTTTTTCATTACACATATCCTGAGTGTATGTATGTGTGAAGATACCACATCCTTTGAATATGATAAGATGCGTCATGGTTGTCTATTTTTTATATACATCCTTTATTTGTAATATGTGTATTAGATAAGATGGGGGGTTGTGGTTTTTGATGTTTCCGACGATGGAACGATATATAACTGCGTACGGGGTAAGGTTCTTTTCACATTGAGTTTTGGAATGCTTAATATGTCAAGCGATAACAGTTCGCACGAAAGTACGAACAGCGATAACAGATGATAATAGTTCGAACGAGAGTACGGACAACGATCTGTATTGACGAGCGTCTGTTATCGAGTTCTACGTTGGTTACATCTTGTATAAAGGAGAAGAGGTGTTGGAATTTAGCTACACATCATTTACGGAGAGAAATTGGAAATCACTGTTCGCGAGAGATTTTATGGATGAAAAGCGCGGTAGTTCTTGTTGATGATCGTACAAGAAGGTATGAGAACGCAGATGTGAAAGGTGTGCGAAAAATCAGTGATATTCAAAGGATTTCTGAAAAAATTAAATTCGATATACCTACAGTTGTGGTGAAACGCTCTGGTTCACGTGTAAGCGAGGGCAGGAATTTTTTTAATATAGAGAGATGGATAAGGAGGTGGAGGATCTTTTTAATCGTGCG
>NW_017299049.1:32069-34551 GCF_001594075.2 Trachymyrmex cornetzi
ACTAGCACGATTGGAAGGTTTGAGAAATGTTTTACAACAACGTTTTGAACATGTGGGCTCTGGTCGTGTCGAATCACAAAAGAGTGGATTTTCATGGTTGGAGATCGAAACAGTTTTTAATAATCGCGTATTAACTGGTGTGGTGTTGAATTCAAGTTACATCGAACCTCGATAGTTTCTCGACGACACGAGAGATATCGTTATCGATCGGATTTGCGATAATCTTCAGAGATATAATTGTTTAAAAGTAAATACGATATTCAACGGTGAGTTCGTCGCGGATGCTAAGAGATCTGCTAAGAGTATCACTACGAAAAATTACGAGCTTTTTAACACATCCGATCTGCGAGAGTGGTACGATGAACACGTGACGGATGATATTTTAGCAGCACTGGAGGAATTTCAGAAACATGACAGTGGATGGGCGCTGTCACGTATATTGAATCTGATTGTAAATGTTAACAAGTATAATCCTATGCATGCGGGATGTTGAGTCTAGCTACCGCGAGAAATTATGCTGAAGAAGGCGGTGATCAACGTGCGTTCGATAGACAATGCGTGTTTCGCCTGGTCGGTGGTCGCCGCTCTGTACCTTGCAGAAAGAAACGTAAATTGAAAATCATCGTATCCGGATTATACTACCGTGTTGAAGCTTGAGGGTATCGAGTTTCCCGTTACATTAAAATAAATTACGAAATTTGAATTTTTTAACGATATATCCATCAACATATTTACCGAGCGAGAGAGAGGTGGAAAAAAAAGAGACGATGGTAATGTAATCGTTCCTCTTCGTCTTACCAAAAAGAGGAAAGAGAAACATGTAAACCTGTTGTATCTGCAAGACTCAAGACGCAACGATGAAAACGTCATCGGTCATTTCGCATGGATTAAAAATATGTCACGATTGATAGGTTCGCAATTGAGTAAGAGTACGAAGAAGAAGCGTTTGTGCGATAGGTAGGTATACTAGTTGTATATATAGCGATTAAAAAAAAGCTGTGTAACGCGTATGACTTGTTACTTTACAGATGTCTACATTATTTTCCTACGAGCGAGAAATTGTCGCTTCACATCGTTGACTGTACTACAACGAACGAATGTGCTATTATTCTTCCGAACTAGAACGATAAATGGTTATCATTTCGTGGTCATAATAAGAAGGAGCGACTTCTCTTTGTCGTTTATGCTGATTTGAAGTGTATACTGGCGAAGAAGACCACCGATGAAAACATGTCAAGATTCACCTATCAACATCACAAGGTGTTCAGCGTAGGGTACTACGTACGTTGTGTATACGATGAAACTATGTCGATATACAAATCTTATCGCGGCGAGGATTGCGTATCATGGTTTGTCAAGGAATTATACGATTTGGCGCATCGCGCGAAAACGATATTCAATAAGAATATGGTTATGACGGAGTTTACATCAAACGTCGAGTGGGAACAATTTCGAAACGCGACTCACTGTCATATCTGTGAAAGACCATTTGAGGAAGGATATTTGCGCGTACGCGATCACTGTCATTTAACCGGACGTTATAGAGGTCCTGCACATTCACGTTGTAATTTACAGTATCACAATACGTACGTTATTCCTGTATTTTTTCATAACTTGGCAGGTTACGATGCATATTTTATCATAAAGGATATTGCTAATAGTTTTGTGGGTAGAGTCGACTTGTTACCTATAACGAAAAAAAAATATATAACGTTTACAAAATATATCAAGGCTACAGCAAACTCTAAGCTGGGAACGGACTGTGTGAAATTGCGTTTTGTGGATTCGTTCAAATTTATCAATACTAGTCTCGAGAAATTGGTATCATATCTCGACAAGAGTAAATTGAAAATTATACAATCGGAATTTTCCAATCTTGACGCCGAGGACTTTGTTTGCTTACGCGGAAAGGAGTGTTTCTGTACGAGTATATCGACAGCGTTGATAAGCTAAACGAAACTAGTTTACCACCACGTGAACTGTTTTATAGTTCGTTGACCGACGAGACTGCTTCCGATGACGATTATCAATACGCGACGAACGTTTGGCGACGTTTTTGCATAGAGACTCTCGGCGATTACAGTGATTTGTATCTCAAGACAGATGTGCTTTTATTAGCAGACGTTTTCGTGATACGTGTATTGAGAGTTACGGATTGGATCCAGCGTATTATTACACTTTACCGGGATATACGTGGGACGCTATGTTGAAATACACTGGTACTCGATTCGAATTACTCACCGACATTGATATGGTGATGTTTGTGGAACGTGGTGTACGCGGTGGTTTGAGTCAGTGTTCACATAGATAAGCTAATAACAAGTATAACAAGTATAATCTTCGTACGATCTTTCGGAACCCTCGACGTACCTCATGTACTTCAACGTGAATAATTTGTACGGTTGGGCGATGTCCGAATCCTTACCGTACGGAGAATTTCAATGGGTCGACGACATCGAGCGCTTTGACGTAATGTCTGTGT
>NW_017299049.1:35073-35485 GCF_001594075.2 Trachymyrmex cornetzi
ACGACGACCTTCTTCCGGAGACGCATACTTGGCCACCGTTGCCACTAGATCCGCTGCCAAGGACGCCAGGACGCCGCAGAAGACAAGGACACCTGGCCGACCGAAAGAGGACCGATCGAGGACCAATCGCATCAACCCGAGATAAAGCCAAGCCAAGCTGTTGGGATCCGACACGGACGCCACCAGTGCTTAATACACTTACACCCAACGTACACGCGCCGCAAGGCGCCATAAAGTATCATTCATAGTACCGCAAGGTACTTCTGTACATAGTGTACATAAAGTTTGAATAAAGATCACAATATAATTTTAATTTGTGGATACACCAGTTATTCACGTCCACACCGTTATCGGTTATATTCTGGAAGTCGACCTTGCGTATCCACAAAGCGTTCATGACGCTCATGTTGAT
>NW_017299049.1:35542-37422 GCF_001594075.2 Trachymyrmex cornetzi
CTTTACAATAAGGAGCGCTATGTCGTGTACTATCGCAATCTGCAGCAATGTATTCATCATGGTCTCCGCATCACAAAAATTTACCGTACATTACAATTCGCCCAATCCCCATGGCTTCGCGGATATATCGTACTTAATACGAGATTTAGAATGCTCGCGAATAACGAATTCGAGAAGAATCATTACAAATTGATGAACAATGCGATATTTGGAAAAACGATGGAGAACGTACGCGATCACGCTGACGTTCGACTTATAACGCGTTGGGATGGGAGATATGGTGCGGAAGCGATGATAGCGAAACCGAATTTTCACAGTAGAAATATTTTTTCTGAAAATCTAGTTGCTGTGGAATTGCGCAAACTCGAGGTAAAAATGAATAAACCGATATACGTAGGTATGTGCATTCTCGAAATAGCTAAGTTGCGTCTATACGAATTTCACTATGAGTACATAATACCATTGTATCGCGATACATGTAAGATTTTGTACATGGACACTGACAGCTTGATTTATCTTCTGGAGTGTGAGAATGTATACGAGGACATCAATCATGATATCGCGAGATTCGACACGAGTGATTATCCTGAGAGAAACGTGTATGATATTCCACGCGTTAATAATAAAATACCCGATTTGATGAAAGATGAAAATTGTAGTGCGATTATGACGGAATTCATTGAACTCAGAGCGAAGATGTACGCGTTGAGAGTGATCGGAAAGAGCGATACGAAGAGAATAAAGGGTGTCAAGGAAAACGTAGTCGCGAAAACGATCACTTTCGACGATTATGTGCGATGTTTGAACGATGTAACGGTATAGTCGAGACGTCAGTCGTGCATACGATCGACATTGCACGAAGTCTACACGGTGTCTGAATTGAAGCTCGCTCTTAATCCGTACGATGATAAGCGGTACGTCGTACCCGAATCGGTCACTACTCTACCTTGGGGACATTATAAAATACCTCTGTAATGTGTGTTGTATTTTTTATTGTAATAATAAAATAAAAAAGTTACAATACATCCGTTTTATCTATCCAAGAATTATGTGAACTGTCCATTCTTAACCATTTTATATACACTTTATTTCCTCGTTTGCGTAGTATTTTTTCCACGAGATAAACGTCAGGATTAGAGACTTGCTGTAATTCGTGTTCGTAGAATCCACCATCGGCTTCCCTTGATAATCTTTCAGTAGATACGTTGCAGGATTCGTACGTTGTGTTTTAACGATGTAGAAAATCTCGGTGGACTAATTAGGTGTATAACCCTTTTCAAAAATTGTCTTGAATTTACTAATTCGTACTGGATCGTCTATCTTGAACCTCGTTGGAGCGGTAATTTTTACATTTTTACATGACTGAATACCGTCGACAAGAGTCGTTTTGCAACGGTTACGTCTATCGGTCGCATCCCAATGATTCGATGTTTACGATGATTATAATCTGACAATAGACGCGGTAGCTCGTCGATCCATTTGTACGAGCCGTTTAATGTGAACGTTTTCCACATATTATTCTTGAGTGTACGGTTGAATCGTTCCACCACCGACGCTTTCATCACTGAATATGTAGAATAATGATTTATGTTGTATCTCTTAACAATGTTTTTCTGCACGGTAGCGTTGTAAAATTCCTTTCCTTGATCCGTCTGCAGGTTTCATGGGTACCGTTCGTCCTCGCAAAATATTGTAGATAACCCTGCGGTCACATCGTTTCCGTTCTTGCTCTTGAGTGGTAGAGCCCATGCGTACGAGGTGTGATCAAAAAGTAAAGTGACTTTTTGAATTTCGCGCGCTCTATACACTCTAATTTCAAATTTTTTTTTTGTTGTGTTGGTACACTCGTCACGATCATATGTTCACAGTTTTGACTATAT
>NW_017299049.1:37835-38073 GCF_001594075.2 Trachymyrmex cornetzi
CACATTCGTCGATATTATTTACACAGATCACTTACACCGTGATGCAACATCTTAATATCGTCAAATATGTTTTGAAGCGCCAGCATGAACGTATCTTTCCCTGTCGTTTTAAATGATTCCTCTAACGTCTCTTTCGTCACCGTATTAAACATTTGTTGACGCAAATCAGTTACGACTCGATGAATCTCGTTGGACACTTTCATCAATAATGCGCTTACACTTTTTGAGACTTCCTCCA
>NW_017299049.1:38154-41410 GCF_001594075.2 Trachymyrmex cornetzi
TCGTTTTGAACGATTTCTCCAATATCTCGTTAGTCACTACATTTTTCATTCGTGCAGTTACATCTCGAGTCAGATGTGTGATAGCGTTGGATACCCTTTTTTCCATATCACTATACACTTTTAAACTATCTTTCTGCATATTCTGAAGTGCGCGCACGATTATCTCTTCCTGTTGTTTTAAACAATTTCTCTAACGTCTCCTTCGTCACCGTATTATTCATTTGTTGACGTAGATCAGTTACACCTTGTTGAATTTCGTTAGTCTCCAACATTTCTTTCGTCGCTATATTATGCAATTGTTGACGCAGATCAGTTACACCACGCTGAATCTCGTTGGACACTTTCGTCGATAGCGCGCTCACACTTTTCGAGACCTCCTCCACGTTGTTTCGCACCTTTTCCACATCGTTCGAGATATCTTTCTGCGTATCCCGAAGCACGCGTACGATCATATCTTTCCCCGTCGTTTCGAACGATTTCTCCAATGTCGCGTTAGTCACTATATTTTTCATTCGTACAGTTACATCTCGAGTCAGACGTGTGATAGCGTCGGAAACCTTTCTTTCCGTATCGCTACACACTTTTAAACTATTTTTCTGCATATTCTGAAGCGCGCGCACGATTATAACTCGTCCTGTTGTTTTAAACGATTTCTCTAACGTCTCCTTCGTCACCGTTTCTTTCGTCGCTATATTATGTAATTGTTGATGCAGATCAGTTACACCATGCTGAATCATCTCTTTCGTCACCATATTAAGCATTTGTTGACGCAGATCAGTTATATCACGCTGAATCTTGTTGGACACTTTCGTCGATAGCGCGCTCACACTTTTCGAGATCTCTTCCACGTTGTTTCGCACTTTTTCCACATCGTTCGAGATATCTTTCTGCGTATCCCGAAGCGCGCGTACGATCACATCTCTCCCCATCGTTTCGAACGATTTTTCCAATGTCGCGTTAGTCACTACATTTTTCATTCGTGCAGTTACATCTCGAGTCAGACGCTGAATCTCTTCCACGTTTCTTCGCACCTCCTCCATATCGCTCCTTATCATTCCACATGATTCCTCAATCTCGTTTCGCGTATCTCGAAGCGTGCATTCGACGTAGCTTTTATTTACAGGGTCGGTGTCGAACTCCGGCGCGGCTACGTGTTCTATTTTTCGTTTCTTCGCGTCGTAATGATCCGGATTCAAACAGAGCCCATTGTTGTATACGTAATTTCGTAAAGTTTCCATCGACGATCGCGACTTTTCGATTTCATCTTTCCTCATAGGCATACCAAATTTATTCACAGACATCGTATCGAGTGCGAAACTGTCGCGGTTTTCGTAAAAACTATTCAATAATTAAACTCAGTTTCGCGCAGTTCTTCTTTCCATTTCACGACGCAATTATAAAATAGTTTTTTCCAACTCTTTATTCGTCGCCACCTTGAATTCGTTCTTTGAACGAATTCTCCAATATCTCATTAGTCACTACATTTTTCATTTGTGCAGTTACACTTCGATTCAGATACTTAATCTCTTCCACGTTTCTTCGCATTTTCTCCATATCGTTACGCACTTCTTGTACATCTCTCCTTATCATTCTAAACGATTCCTCGATCTCGTTTCGCGTACCTCGAAGCGTGCGTTCGACGTAGCTTTTGTTTACCGCGTCGGTGTCGAACTCCGGTGCGGCCACGTGTTCTATTTTTCGTTCCTTCGCGTCATAATGATCCGGATTCAAACAGAACCCACTGTCGTGTACGTAATTCCGTAACGATTCTATCAACGATCGCGATTTTTCGATTTCATCGCTATCGTCTCTCCTTAGAAGCATACCAAATTTATTCACAGACATCGTATCGAGTTCGCGCGAAAACACAATTTTTATTACAACGATTCAATTTATAATTAATCCAGCTTCATGAAGTTCTTCGATTATAGACAAAATTTCGTTGTCGTGAGCGTTATTATCCGCACGACGAGAAGCATCGAGCAATTGAAGACGATCCACCAACTCGTTGGGATCGTCCTAATGAACGTAATCTATTTCATTGTCAGTCAATCTCACAGCGGATGGTATATTTGTCTTTATACCTGAGCCAATACTCGTGCCACTGACACTCCTTTTATGAGTAACTAAGAGCGGGGCAATAATGTTTTTGTATTTATGTCCCTTGTTACTCTTAATAGGCATTCTAGCGTTATTATCACGTCTGTGAGCGTTCGTCGTCAATAATATGTTTGTACGTTTGTTTATCATTCTCGGTGTAGATAGCGTCGTTTGGAATCTTCTTGAAGATCAGTTCGTATAGACCCGGTGTACCTTTGTATCTCACTCCATCTATGTTTATATTATAGTGTCGTCCGTATCCACGTCAAATTTTTTATTACCCAACATCATGCCGTTTTCATCGAAATAAACACCGTAGACAAGATCGATTTCATTTCTCGCATTACCAATTAAAAGAGTATTCACATATACTTGTCCTAACGGCCCTAATTGACTTTGCAATCTCTGATGACCATGAGGGGTGTTCAACACCTGTCTGACAGATGTTTTAAGCGATGGATTATCAAAAACTTCTTCGTCCTGCGAGTCAAAAGGAGTTATTTGTTATTGTTGTGATTCTATTGGTGTGGAATGAATTATGGACGAATCAGGTATGACGTTTGATCGTTTCTTATTTATTCGTTTGTTCCATGGAAGACGCTGGGGAGTAATTTGTGTTGGAATTGTATCATTATCATCATCGTCGTCATCATTGTCATCATCTTCCTCATCATCGCTGTACTCACGTTTATTCTTTCGCTTACTTTCCATAAACTTAGTTTTAACTGGTTTACCTTCACGTGCAGTGTTTCCAGCGATTTGTTTCAATGGTTCGATAATAGGTTTTAATTGTTTCTCCAGAACGATCTCCTTCTCCATTATACCAGTCTTCAATGCTCTGTGTTTCTTACGAATCGACGCGCGTGTCTTCGCGATCAGTTTTGCTGTTCTCTCCCGTTCGGAGAGACTTTTCATTCCAATGTTATCGTAACGGTAAAGAAGTACTGCTCACGAGTTTTTTTCACAAACACACTATAGATGATTTTTTTCACACTACAGCGAAATCGTTGAATCCTCGTCTGTATCTACCGCGTAATGCGCTATCTTTGTCTATTACCACAAAACTGTATTTGTGTTGCCAACATAAATGGCACAACGTGCAAAAATTCTCATACGATATATCAGTGTTTACGTGATCGTTATAAATGTGTTTCAA
>NW_017299049.1:41595-42033 GCF_001594075.2 Trachymyrmex cornetzi
CTCCTTCGGTGGTATGACGTCATGATTGTTGGAAAATGCGTAGTAGCCGATACCATTTATCGATTCGAGCAATTCTTCCAAATATCGATATTTCGGTTGAAAGAGAGATTTCGAATACACGTACACGTTTTCGAAACGTACACCGTGTGGACTTTCTATCAAACTTATCAAAGCGTTCGTTTTCCCGCAGTTGGACGGTCCACAGATGATGCAACGAATTGTATTCGGTAGTAGAGGGCCGTGTCTAAGAATCTCTCCATCGGACATGAGTCGTGTCTTGCGGTCGAGATTCGACACTCTTATCGTTCGTGATTGTCGTACGAATCGCATTTACTTGTGTAACGCGCGTGCACAATGTAGCGCGAGCGAGTTTTTCAACACTATTTATATCCCCGAGCAAGCGCTCGATTCACACAGTTTACTGTAAAAAGCGGATCG
>NW_017299049.1:42434-43803 GCF_001594075.2 Trachymyrmex cornetzi
TTGAGATATGCCCACACATTTTCAATGGGATTTGCATCTGGCGATTGCGATGGCCAATCAAGTGTAACGATACCAGACCGCTCTTTCCACTCGGTGCAAAGCTTGTTCCGGTGTTTTGAGTCGTTTTCTTCCTGTAAGATCCAGTCCTCGTTTTTTTTATGAAACATCGTTCAGCAGTCGGCAACAAATACTTTTCATAAATTTTAAGCATTTTCAGAACATTTAAATTGTATGTAAACAGATGTAATGCACCAAAACCCTGTTTTGAAAAGCAGCCCCAAAGATGAACTTTTACAGGGTGTTTAACGGTCCGTTGTATTAATCTATTGGTCAAGGTTGACCAGGAACGTCGGATGGTAATATATCCCCAAACAGAAGCTTTGTCCGTAAAAATCACGTTGCTCCAATCTCGGTCCAAATTCTCCTTTGCCCAAGCGAGTTTTTTCATCACATGTTTTTCGCCTAACAGTGGTTTCTTCATTGTGCTTCGATATTTGATGTTATGCGTAAGGAGATGGGTTCGAATAGTTGTATGTGATATTTCTATACCCTTCTGTTTTAATTTTGCTGCTCCTTGTCGCAATGTTAAGGTCGGGTTCCGCTTAAATAAATTCACAATTTTTTTTTCCATGTTCGGCGTCACTTTGCCTATCGAGCCACGTTCTGGCAAGTCATCGACATTTTTTGTCTTCTTGTATTGCTGAACTCACTTAGCGACGAACGATTTTGACTTTCCCATGTATTTAGCAGCCGCTACATATGACATTTTTGGTTTTTTCGGGTGGGAACAAAGGAACACAGCCTCGTAGCGCGATGCGTATAGCGGTTACCGTGTTTCTCAGATAAGAATTCGACACCAACTGAATCTTTTGTGACAAAGCATTCATGACAAAGGTTCCATCTATCGAATCACACAAAATCTAGGACGATATTTGAAGTCAACTGCCATTTATGCCGTACACGCTCTTACTTTACAGACTGTATGTGGAGATACTGTGGGATCGATTATCCAACCATTTAAAAACTGATCCTGAAGTGCAACGCTGTCGTCCATTATGATCGTCCGTGGCAACGAACACACATAGACGGTCCACCACCACTTATTAAAGATTGCGACATATGTCGCCGTCGTATGAGATAAGATAATGTGGAGAGGAATGATTTCTGGTGCGGGTTTACTCAACAAGACAATAAACGCGCTTCCGTTTGAAGTATATATACCTGGTTATCAATTTTGTGGACCCGGTACTCGTCTCGAGAAAAGACTAGCGCATGGTGATCGAAGTATAAATCGACTAGACGCAGCGTGTCGCGAACATGATATCGCCTATTCGCGAAGTAACGATCTCGCCGATCGTCACATTGCCGA
>NW_017299049.1:43868-50658 GCF_001594075.2 Trachymyrmex cornetzi
GTGGGCAGCCATGAAAGCAAAAACGAAATTAGGGATGGGTATGAAAAGAAGAAAGAGAACGGAAAAGAAGAGACTACTTCCGGTAACGAAACGTGGAGGTGTCCTACCAATTTTACCAATGTTAGGTTGTGACCGAATTTGATAACTCTACTTACCGGTCGGTCCTTCACTATCTTCTTTATCACGGTCGTCACTCCTTTTCACCTCCAAAGGAGAAGGTATTGCTCAGTAATTATTAGGTTCTCAGCCACCGTCCCCACTTGCGTCCTTTAGTCGGCTTGCTCCGATTTTTAATCGCTCGCGGTAGGAGAGGTCTCGTATAGAATTCAACACTGGATGTTGCAGGAAATATAATCCAATCTTTATTAGTCGTAGCACGTAGCACGTTTTCTTACAATTTGTTCGCGTAACGCCGCATTGGGATCCTTCGCCACATACGCACGCCGCTGATTAATTCTTTTACAATAACTTGAATAACGCCGTACTGGGATCCGTCGCCAGATACGCACGCTTCTGATTAAATTTTCACAATTTATTCGCGTAACGCCGCATTGGGATCCTTCGCCAATTACGCACGCCGCTGATTAATTCTTTCACAAAAACTTGAATAACGCCGCACCGGGATCCGTCGCTGGATACGCACGCTTCTAACTAAATTCTGACAATGGCAGATATACTTGTAACTTCAACTGGTGCGCGTAGAGTTGGGCCCCCGTTCTCTGTATCGCCCTCGGCTATTTCGGCCCGCGATTGAAGCGATCCCGCTCACAACCCCTTAACGCCCCAAACTTGACTCGAAAGGATCACTCTCGAAGACAAGGGCGAAAAGTCTTGTTTCGACTACCCGACAAAATGCGGTACGCGAAAGACCAAGGCAGCAAAAGCTTTAAACCGCCTAAAAGCCGCCTAACAAGCACCCAACAAGCCTCGTTCCGCCTTGCGCTCCCGTTTATATACCCTTCGCGCTACCCCCTCTTCAGTGCTTGCAACGCTTCGCTTTCCATGCGCGCTGTTAGCGCTCGCAGCGTTAGCTGTATCTTACTAACTACGCTGCTTAATTCTATCCCTGCATTTTTATCTCTATATAAATTTTTAACCAACGCTTTTCTTTATTTTCAGGTAACGCTTTGCAACAGGAAGATGCAGCCGCTCGCGTTCTCCCGCTGGAGTTACACGTAAGTATACTAATAAATCTTTATTTACAGGTTACCAAAATTTACCGACTGAATCCCCTTTTCTCTATATGCACTATATACATTCCTATACGTCCCTAGATTTCTAGTTATTTAATTATTTCGGTACCGTAACAATATTTTAGGTACACCGGGTATTTGTATCAACTTCAAATTTTAACGGCACGTCCCATTGGTGCTCACAAATGTAATGACGGTTGGTTTTCCCGCTCGCTCGAATTTAAGTTCATCGCAACAATATTTTACCGTCATCCGGTATACGTATCGACTTCAAACTTTAGCAGCGCGTCTCTTTGGCGCTTAACAAGAGTATGACGGTTGCCTTTCTCGGTCCGTTGACTTTAAGTATAGAATAACAATTTTTCGTGATCACCCGGTATGCGCGATGACCCGAAACTTTAACAGTACATTCCATTTGTACTTACTCGGAACCTGACGGTCGCTCTTTTGCGATTCGCCAACTTTGAACATACAATAATAATTTTTCATGGTCACCCGATATACGCAATGAATTCTAACGTTGACAGCCAATCTGATTAATGCTACCAATGAACATAACGATTGGGTTTTTCGATATTCGAATCGCAACTATATAATAATAATTTTTCGTGGTCACCCGGTATGCGTGGTGAACTGAGATTTTAGCTGCACACGTTGGTGCTTATATGGAATATAACGGTCGCCTCTTGCGATCCGCTGACTTTAGGTATACAATGACTATTTTTTATGATCAACCGGTATCCGCGGTGAACTGAGACTTTATCTACGCATTTCATTAATGCTTCTAGTAATATTAACGGTCGGTTTTCCCGATTTACATTTCAAGTATGCGACAACAGTCTTTCATGGTCACCCGGTATACGCGGTGACTGTGCATTCTAGTAACCAGTCTTACTAATGCTTGCGATAACTTTAACGGTCGGTTTTCCCGATACTAGACCTTTTACTTTAATTTGTCTCGCGATATCTTAATTTCCGGTCACTCGGTATCCGAATTCATGAAGCAATAATTTTGCCTCTACGGTTTTGTCGCCTTAAGGGCTTCTACTAAACTTAACTCTACCTTAATACCAACTTTACCTTTTTCTTTTTTTTTTCCTAATTAATTTTCTCTTTTCAATATTAACTATACTACTCTTAATAATGATAATTATTCTGACAATAATAGTGATAATTCTGAGACAATTGATAGTAATAATATTTATAGCGTCAAACACTATTTGTGCTTCGCATGTCAAACTTGAACAACAAAAAAAACATAATAACCGTAACTTTCCATTGTCGTTACTCGGCGCGAACTCTTTATTCTCCTACCTTCCGGTGGTTGGTGCGGCTGCTGCGAACGCGAAGCCGGGGACTCGTCCATGGTTTCAAGGTGCGCTCGGATCTTTGATTGGTGGAGCGGCGAGCGTAGCGAGAGCTATGAGCGATCGCAAGGCCGCTCGACGTTAGTCGGAGGGTCGTGGACTGTATCTAGCACCCTACAAACGCGGTGGTAGCGTGAGGAAGAGAAAAAAGGCAAGAGGTAAAAAAAAACATCGTGGAAGGAAACGTTAGAGGCTCTTAAAATACCACTCTCCGGTATCACGACGAACGAACAGTTGAGCCGCGCGGCGTATCGTTTGCGTTTACCATTCTTCAGAGGTGTGTTTATGCGTGACGCGTTACCGACGAAACCGCATCGAAACGAAAGCGGTATCGTGAATCTAGATAATTCTGAAAATGCTGGCACACACTGGGTTGCTTACGCAAAGAAAGGAAATAACGCCATTTACTTCGATGATTTTGGCAATCTTAGACCGTCAAGGGAACTCGAACGCTATTTCGGAAACAACGTAACGTATAATCATCGCTCTTATCAAACATTCGATCAGAGTATTTGCGGTCAATTGTGTCTACGATTTCTTCGAGAAATAGATTAGAAGAAAAAATATATCTAATAATAAGTCGTGTGAGTCATCTCAGTTGAGCGTTCACCTTCAATCGCATTATGTCGTTGACTCTCGCGTTGAATGGAACAACCAGTATCCTCACGGCGAGTTACTTCCCTGCGTTGGATATTAGTAATGGTGAATACGAATAGGGTCTTACGAATTTTGAAACGTACAACGCAATACCGAACGTTACTTCCGCGAATAATAAATTCTACTTCGATACCGACGATAAAATAATCACGATTCCCGAAGGATCGTACGAATTGAGTGCTATAAACAGGTATCTGACAGCTGCTATTCGTCACGTACGACGACGAATGCTTAACGATAAAGGTAATAATGACGATGAGTATATATTCGACGATGACGACGACGACAACGATAGTGCTCATAAAGAAGAGATACTGATTCTTCGAGCCAATGAGAACACTATGAGAAGCGAGATCAAATGTGCGTACCGAATAAATTTTACAACACCGAATAACATCGGTTCGCTATTGGATTATTCAAAATCACGCGTATTACAACCGAACAAGTGGTACGCGTCTGACAAACCTGTGAATATTATGAATGTAACTATACTTCGTATAGAATGCAACATTACCGCGGGTGCGTACAATAACGATAAACCAGCGCATACGATACATGAATTCGCAGTGAACGTTCCACCTGGATATAAATTATCCGATACTCCCACACATGTCATTTATCTCCCAGTCGTCGCGAGAAACGTTACCGATATAACGATACGTATAGTGGATCAAAACGGACAATTGATAAACCTTCGTGGAGAAGAGATATCGATTCGACTTCATATACGACGCAGACGATAAAAATATGCTCAGATGCTCGTTCTAAACGAGTCACACGATTGTAAGAATACGTCCACCATACCGCAGACGTCGCAATTATCATCGCTCACCGAACGATACGTTGGAAGAAAACGGAGAGGAACGGAGGAGAGATTGAACGCTGCGAACGTCAAATTTCTACGGTCTCTGGGATTCGTCGTGAACAATGAATCGCGATATTCTAAACATAGGGGGTGAGCCCATCTTCGACGATCGTATCGTTAAGATTGAGACTCACACTTACAACCCATACGCTAACACCACATTCGGATACAGCGATGAAATACGAATACCTATACAACATCAGGATCTGTACATGTTATCGTGTGAGAGTTTTCTCTACGTCGAGGGAAAATTTTCAACGACAAAACGAGATGGAAACACATCCGAGGAACAACCTCCAAAATTGTTGAATAATTGCGTCGCGTTCATATTCGATGAGATTCGGTACGAGTTAGACGGTGTGGAAATCGATAGATCTAGAAACGTTGGTATTACCAGTACGATAAAAAATTTCATATCGTTAACCACTGGCAAGAGTATAACGTTAGAAAATGCAGGATGGGATGGCACGATATAGTTATTTCGCGCACCGCTTTCCGAGAGTTTCAACTTTTGCGTACCACTCAACACACTCCTAGGATTTTGCGAGGATTACAAACGCATAGTGATAAACGCGCGACACGAACTTATCCTGATACGTGCGCGTAACGATAACAATTGTGTTGTGGCGCACGAATCGACGGAACCTAAAATCACACTATTAAAGATACAATAGAGAATGCCACATGTAGTGCTGAACGATGTCAATAAATTATCACTTTTGCGAACGTTGGAAGATGGATGATATCTCAGCATGTGTTTCCGGTCGTGGGACTTGTACGAATTTCCTCAGCTGCAAAGCACAACGAAGCATTCGTGGGCTGTTAAAACAACGTCGCAATTGGAAAAACCGCGATACGTAATTTTTGCGCTTCAAACCGGAAAAAGAAACGTAACGTCGAAAAATAGTTCACAATTCGACATATGTAATCTCACTAAAGTAAAACTTTTTTAAAATTCTGATTTTTATCCTTACGATGGTATGAATTTAGATTTCGAACACAAAAAATACGCTGCACTGTACGATATGTATGTAAAATTTCAAAAGACGTACTATGGTTACAACAATCGCGATCCTATGTTATCTATCGGAGAATTTCTTGTACACGGTTCATTCGCGCGCGCGCGTAGTGATTGATTGTTCTCGCCAAAACGAATCGGTAAAGAGCGCCACTGTGGATATTCGTATAGAATTCGAATGTATGGAAAATATTCCACTGAACACCACAGCTTATTGTCTTATTATTCACGACAGGGTGATAGAGTATAATCCATTGAATTCGCAAAATTGTATAATATTTTTTCAAGCTCTTTATCGAGTTTTACACGCTATCATATTGTACTGTAAAACACATATTTCCTTAAATATATTATATCTTACAAAAAAAAGTGATGATGTCATATCCCTTTCCTCTTAGATAGATAAGAGTCTCGTCTGCAACATATTAAGGTATGAAACATGATTCATGTCGTATATATAGAAAAATCATGAAACACGATTCATTACTCTTGACAGAGCGTTCGAGTACGCATCGTTTTTACCACGTGTCGTATACTTGTGTTACATCGCGATGTCTCTCACGTTCATCATCATCATCATCATCGTTTTCGTTACGATTACTACGACGACGACAACGAGAACGGCAGCGTCGACGGCAGCGACGAATCGTGAAATCATATATACTGAAGTAATTCTGTATCTACAAAAGTATGGTTACTTGAGTAAAGCTGGCAACAATACGCAATTATCATTCGAAGAGGGAGAACTTAAATAGACTATTTCGTTGTTTCAAGAATATTATCAAATACAGGGTGATGGTACATTAAATAACCATACGTTGTATCAGATGCGTAAACCACGATGTGGTCTCCCTGACATCTACTAGCATAATATAGGTAGACGTAAATGGGTGAAAACACATCTCATATGGAATTTTCAGCTAGCGGATCCACACACCTTGCAAACTACCGAATTCGTGTTCTCGCTATGGGCAGCTAATTCATCTTTATCATTCAAACGTAAAACGATAAATCCCGATATCTTGATATCTTATCGTGTGGCACACACACGTACGCTGATCGTAGACGCAACGAAGAAATTTGCGCCTCTTCGTTAGATGGACGTGGTGGAGTACTCGCTCACGCGTTCTATCCTCCTACCGTTGACAATTACAGCACTGAAATACACATAGATAGTGCAGAACCGTGGCATATATATCTAACTGACAAATCTGCTAGTAGTAACAAGGACTATCTGCTTAACACATTAATACATGAAATTGGACACGCATTAGGATTAATGCACAGTTCGCGCGAAGAATCCATAATGTTCGCAGTTGTCACTGCTAGGAATAATAATAGAATCGCTAAACTCAACATAGAAGACATTTTAGCCATTCAACAATTTTATGGAATTATAAATCCAAAACCAACAACAACCACACAACCACCAACTACCGAAATTACAACAAATGCACCCACGTACGTAGATCTATGTACTTTACAATATGTGGATACGGTGTTGGTATTACATCATCGAATATTCGTCATCGTATCAACGCTACGTATGGTCGATAGATATAAACAGGGATGAGAAGTAACTCGTTATTTATAACGAAGTTACAGTTAGAGTTACTTTTTTTCAGTAACTGTAACTTAACTTCGTTACTTTCTTTCCATCTGTAACTATAACTTAACTTAGTTACATCTT
>NW_017299049.1:51318-52354 GCF_001594075.2 Trachymyrmex cornetzi
TGTACTTTACAATATGTGGATACGGTGTTGGTATTACATCATCGAATATTCGTCACGTATCAACGCTACGTATGGTCGATAGATATAAATAATGCAAAATATGATGGACCACACGTACTAAACAGTTACATGGATTTCCTTCCGGATAATTTCTCCTTATCAGCCGCATATCAAAGGCCTTCGGGCGAACTAGTACTGTTTGTACACGATGCAGTTTACATGGTTGAGTATCCCAGTTTCAAATTGAAAGAAGGCTGGCCAAAACGTCTCTCGAGTCTAGGATTTCCCCCGAACATTTTCATCAATATCGTAGTAAATACTAACAGAGGACAAACCTATGTGATCTTCAATAATAACGATGTGGCGCAAATAGATGAATGCAATATGAGTGTTCGTTCATATCACTCGTTACAAGCAGTATTTCCGGGAATACCGTCAGCTCCCACCTTAGCCTTCTGATATATGGATGGTAATCTGTACTTTGCTAAAAAACAATAACCAATTTAACGAGTTCACGAAAACCGTAACAAAAGCTGGTAAATTTAATATAAACATACTCAACGTTGAATATTCGAGAGATGGATTATTGCAACAAATGCAGGATATCTTGAATCGACTACTTCGATCGAGTACTACATAAAACACAACGAGAAATAAGAAGGAGGAGGGGGGGGGGAATGGAAGGACATATATAATCAATACTATAATAGTTTAAACGATTAGTATACAAGGAACAGTCATTCCGACAACATCCACGTGTTCGATCGTGAGGATAATATTGTAAGAATACACACCAATGCTCAACAACGCGGATATCGAAAAGTATTTCATGAAACAGGACGATCGTAATGAAGGAGGTGTGAAGAGAACATTCGACCATGAAAATCTCGATAAAGACAACACATGAAATAAGTAGATATTTTTTTCTTTGCGTCTTTTTTCCATCTACTCATTTTTTCTTTAATTACAGACATCAAATCACACATCGTCCTATCGTACGCATTCTCGAGAGAAGATGTCCGTTAACCGTAACTGG
>NW_017299049.1:53302-55208 GCF_001594075.2 Trachymyrmex cornetzi
CAACCACCACAGCTCTCTGTAAGAAGATATATTCGTAATGTATACATATGTTTCATACAATTATATTTATACCAATCAAATATTTAAACTTACATTCCCACATGTCCTCTGCAACAGTAGATTCATATGTTCGGACACTGAATAGCTCATTAAGAAATAGATCCCTGTCATCCCAGATATCCATATATTCTGCTCGAAATTCTCGTTCGGCCCGTCTGTCCGCGCGTATCATTTGTCTAGTTAAAATATTCATAAATCTTTTAATATGAATATTTCCACGGGCTGTAGTCTGAAACAGAGCATAAAAGTGAGTTAGATACGTATTGTTATTTATACGTTATATATTATAAATTCTACTATACTTACAAACGGGATCTTAAGGATTTTTAGCTCATTCGCTAATTGTAGCTCGCAGATACGTTCATTGTCAACAGTGATGTACTGAAAAAAAAGTAAAATACATTATATCAACAATATAAATAAACAATATTTAATGTAAAAACACACTTACTCCGTCCACTGGAAACTCATATGCGATCTCTAGCAGATTCTGTAAATTGCTCATTATTACACTGTCACTACAACAAAACGTTACAGAAAAACTACGTATGACGAAAAAGCCTCGCCCATACGCATTTATATACCATAGTCCCCCATCAAACGTGCTGCATAAAAATAGATACCCTTATAAAAAATTCTCGTGAAGGATGTGGTATCCCAACAGGAAAATATGTAAAAACTACGTAAAAGGAAATCATTCTTATTTTAATATCTCTTTATTAAATAACTACTTTAAAAAAAATCCAACAGTAAAGAATGGGCGTCAGGTGAACAGCACGGGGCGTTTAGTGTGAGCAAATGCGATCGAACAGCATCGGGTGTGAGTGTGAGCGAGAACAATCGAATGGTATAGATGTGAGTGCGAGCGATCGAACGGTATGAGCGTTGGTATGAACGAGAGCGATCGAACGGCATGAGTGTTGGTATGAACAAGAGCGATCGAACGAGCGTTAGATGAACAGCATGGGGACGTTGGTGTGAGTGAGAGCAATTAAACGGCATCGGTGCGAGCGAGAGCGAACGGGTGTTGGCGCATCCGATAAGGATGTGGTATCCACCAGGAAAAAACTGTGTAAAAATCATTCTTTTTTAATATTTCTTTTTCTTAAACACATACTAACACAAAGGAAATCATTCTTATTTAAATATATCTATTTATTAAACTAACACTCTACAAAACACGACAGTAAAAGTGTGTGTGCGTGGTACAATCGAATGCATCGATGACGTCACCCGCGAAACGTGTCGTGACATGTCGCGGCATGTCCTTGAAAAAATCTTCGATCACGCTCGATCCAATCCATCGACGCGAGCGTTGGTGCGAGCTAGATCGTGCATACGGCACAGGAATTCTAGATACGCGAGCGTTGGTGCGAGCGAGATCGAGCATACGGCACAGGAGGTTCTGGATACGCGAGGGGGGCAAGGGGGGAAGGAATGAACGGGCGTTGGTGCGAAAATACGCGCGAACTCCCTCGCGCCCTTCCGCTCTCGAGCTCACAGGACCTTCGTCACGTCGCTTCTCGCGTCGTGACGTCACGAGCTCACACACACATGCACCCGTAGTGACGGGGGCCGGGGAGGAAAACTACGAGAGGTGGTGGGAGGTAAAAGCAGCTCGGTCATTGGCTGCCCCCCTCACCACAGTACTCCTCTCGTCTAGTTTTCTCCCCGGCCCCTCACCCCGCGGGGTATCCCATGAGCGAGGATATACCTTGCTTTGCTACTAATTATTTTTTCTTTGGGAGGAATAAAATGGTAAAATTTAATTTGTTCGAAATACATTGAATTTGACTTGGCGCCAATTGTTGATATCAAATCTTTTATACAAATGATACATATCATT
>NW_017299049.1:55418-56177 GCF_001594075.2 Trachymyrmex cornetzi
CATTACCAATGTCATTGCTAGGGCCCGGATGTTCGGGCGCGATCCCGGGTCGCGCGTGAAGCACCACTGCGTGCTAGTGAGTCGAACAGTCGCTGAAATAAGATGGCTCGTTTCGTGTAATATAATGTTATGTATATGTATAAAATTAACCTGATAGACATTACCTGATTTACATAAACTTCAGCGATCGGTTTAGTTCTAATATTCTTGAGAGAGACTTTTATAAAATATGTAAATAAAATACATATTTTTCTTTTTTTTTTAGAAACGTATATTATTTTAACAATTCGTTGTATTTATTTGGAATATCTAATTTTATCTTAATATTATTTCTAAATAGAACAAGTAAAATATCATATTGACTGATTATTGATCGAATTTATATCATTTTTTCATCATAATTCAGTCAATGTAATATCTAATTGATATTATTTAAACACACCTCGATATTTAAACTTTATTTTTGTTCTACTTAAATTAAACTTTTACAAGGTCTATATTTAAAAAAATAACGTCTATGATTGTTTCGGTTCAATTATTATCTGAAAATATTAATTATTATATTATTATATTATTATCATTATATTATTCATGCAGCAATCCACGAAACGGTTTAGTGCGTCGGAACTTTCTCGCTTAACATGGCGCGAGATTACACTAATGTGTGGTGGGGGAAAGGACATCAGCAATCTAGATATCACGATGTAAGAATATATTCTTACACCCTGCTATATTCTATACATATATATATATATATAT
>NW_017299049.1:57217-58993 GCF_001594075.2 Trachymyrmex cornetzi
CGGACTGACATTCAGGTATTGCATTGGATTTCCTGAGGAAATCATTTAGTTGGTTAAAAAAAAAAAAACATACCCGTTCCAATAACTTAGACAAAAAAAGAGGGATAGATATAGGATGAAAGGAGGAGGGGGAAGAGGGGTTATTGGTTTTAGGGATGGGAATCACCACTGATTTCTTCCAGGCTGTGGGGAAAGTATTAGAGGACAAAGAATAATTAAGTACATGTAGTAAAGGAGCAAGACATTGTGGAAGACATAGAAGGAGCATATGACCAGATATGTCGTAGGGACCAGCGGAAGTAAGTTTTATATGCTTTAGGATATTATAGAGACAAGTACCAGTAATAGGAGTGAAAGAAAAGGAATCAGAATTGTCAGGATCTGTAGGAGAAGTGAGTAGAGGGGATGAAGGGGAACTGGAGAGGGGGCTAGGAAGAGAGTCTATAAAATAATTGTTAAGGAGAGATGGATTAAGCAGGTGGTTCGGGATTGATGGGGAAGCCGAGGAGATTGCACCAAGAAGAGAGAGATTGCGCCAAAAATGCCGAGGGGAATTGGAGGAAAGGGGTAAAATCTAATTGATATTATTTAAGGAGTATGGCCACCCTAGAATTTTCAAAAAATCGAAAATTTTTTTGCTTTTTTGATACTTTATCATCACAAAAATAAGTAGCAATTGAATTTATAACGAAAAAAATGAGCGCAAGCTGAGCGCTTGCATATAACGCAAGCTGAGCGCTTGAACTTTAAACGCGTTTTTCTCAAAACATTTTTCAAATCGACATGACAAATAACTTCTGATATACTTCTCAAATAACATGACAATAATTTCTATCCGAATGGGTTCAAATTTTAATTGTAACTTCTTAAACGCATTTCGCAGAGAAGTACGTGGGGGTTTTTCGATATATAAAAAACTTTTTATTTTATGAACAGTTTTTGAACAAAATTTTTAGCAAAAAATGCAAGTGTGACTTCAAATACCCGTCATTCTTGAAAATATCAATATTTGTACAAAATAGTACTTCTTTAGGTATTTTAATGTACATTAAAAAAATTTTTTTTTTGCTCTAGGTCAAAATTTGTGAATGCTAAATGTCATGCTCCGGAGCACCTCCATAAAAACCATGCTAGATTTTGTCATTGGTAACGTCGCCATTTTGGATGCAAAAAATACAAAAAAATATTTTTAGTGGACTTCAATGTAGGGTAAACTAGGGTATTATGGCCATACGAAAAAGATGGCCATAGGCCATAATTTCTCCTATAATTGATAAATAGTGCATCTTTATAGTCATTCTTAAAGATAATCAATATTTACTGTAGTTTATATGAGTGCACTGTTCAAAATAACAATATTATAAATATCATCTAATATTTTTTTTTTCGACTCTCTGCAAAGTTTTGCACGTGTCTGCTATAAACTGTTATAATGTCTAATAAATTACAGTTAAGCTGCCATAATCAACATTACATACACAATAAAGGTATGTAAACTACAATGTGCCTATAATTAATACTTTTATTTTCACTATTTATTTAGAAATACTATGGCTATCTTTCTTAATATCATGGCCATCTTTTCCCTAAAAATCAGATAAGGTGGCCAATGCACTTTGTAATATTTTGATAAAATTAAAATTCTGTTAAGTACCCATGTACGATTTTAAAACTGGGCCAACATCGGACCAATGTCGGCTGTCAACTTCCGACTGTCGGCCCAGTACTGACTGTAACGTCACGCCGACGTCGGCATAATATCCAAATGATAAGATC
>NW_017299049.1:59833-60433 GCF_001594075.2 Trachymyrmex cornetzi
GCACAGTGCGGCGACACTGGACAAAATTCAAAAAAATCATGATTGGTATTGATTACATTAATGAAGTTAAATTAACGACCATGAACTATATTTTAATTAAAACTAATTTATTTTTGTTCACAATATCTAGTAATGACTCATAACTCCAATGAAATGTTGCATATAAAATAAATTCGAAATTGTTAACTTAAATATTTATTGTAAAAAGCATTCACAAAAATATATACGTTTTGTTTTTAATTAATGATTTATTAATATGTGCTAATATGTACATTATTTTGTTTTTCAAAATGGCCGTAAAAAAATAAGCACTTATTTACTTTTATTAACTTTAAATATACTTTTAACTAGGTAAGACACAAAATATTCTGTACTTTTGATTGTATGCGATTCTTTGCTCATCATATTTTCAGAATCCAAGCAGTTTTCCTGCTACAATCTGCTACACTAATTTCTAAGATTTTTTTCAGCGTGTGGTATTTAACGTCTGGACGTTCGTGCTTATTTCCGTGTCGCGCGCAGAGAATCGCTTCGTGAAAGTTGTGTGTTGACGATCGTCATGAAATTAATTGACGATCAAGAATTCACATTAATTATTAA
>NW_017299049.1:61293-62067 GCF_001594075.2 Trachymyrmex cornetzi
GATCTCAAAATTATCCAGCATAATAGTTATAATTTTACACAATTTTTTACAATATGCTTGAGATTAAAGAAGCCTCTAGGCTCGTCCGCTATGATTGTTGCTCGTCGATTTAAAAAAAAGTAACGGAAAAGTAACGAAAAGTTACTTTCTCAAGTAACGGTAACTGTAACGAGTTACTTTTAAAAATCGGTAACTAGTAACGGTAACTTGTTACTTTTCCTACTCGGGAACGAGTAACTGTAACTTGTTACTTTTAAAAAGTAACTTTCCATTCCCTGAAAATTTGCTAACATAGATAAATTTCTAGCAAGTACTGCAATATTGGATATATATTGCATCTAATTACATAGATGACAGAGATAGAATTTAGATTTGTGCTATAAATTCTTTGTATATGATACAAATTTTCTATCAGATACAAAAAATAGCGATAATTCTAGCTAGAGCAGCAAAATATTTTTTCAATGTAGATAATTAAGATACAGTAATACTAACATAATTATTTGTTAATGATGTCGAAGATTAATGTGAATTCTTTTTATATTGAAAACACACTTATTTAGCTATTTATATATGAGATTCTATTTTTGTCCAAAGAAAGCGCATTTGGCCGCACTGTGCGTCGGTCCAACGTACGTTAGCCGACCCTTACTTACTGACGACGCTCAGGCCAACGTTGGTAGTACGTCGGCAACCGGTTGTCACATCAATCTCGGCGCGACGTCGGCCCAACGTACGTTAGCCGACTCTTACTTACTGACGACGCTCGGGCCA
>NW_017299049.1:64952-68599 GCF_001594075.2 Trachymyrmex cornetzi
GGTGGTACATCATTTAATACAGATAAATTCTCTTTTTCATTGAAAACCATAATGTCAGAATTAACATTTGTACTTGCTTCTTCACAATCAGTACTAGAAATGACTAAGTTTGTATATGCTTTTTTGAGTCGGCGTATGCCTTGAGTATAATCAGCTACACATAATCATTATAAATAAATTTATATAATTGCTACTTATAAAAATGTACCACTGAGTAAATCATAAATATAATAATAATATTTTACAAATATTAAAATAATATAGAAGTATTGCAGTTATAGATAGTTCTAACTGTATCATACCTGCTTCTTTTAATATTATGACTTCTCATGTTTTCCAATTTTTATCTGATTTTTTTGATATTTTTGTCCATTTATCGACCTTATTCCAATCTTTTTTTTTTTGGGAAATAACACATCCATTTATCCGTGAATTTTAACCATGAGCGTGGAACCAATTCTATTGATTCTCCATCATCATTATTTTTTTTAAATATAAATTGAACAATTACATGTGTTGTATCTTTATTAAATGTATTCATGCTAGAACTAATAAGATAAAAATTTATTTCATGAATAAGAAAATATGATATACAATCATTAAGTAGAATTAAGGGTAATTATTTAGTATAGCCCCTCCCCCCTTTCCCCAAGTCAAATTTTAATAAAAGTGTGCTCATTCGATGCATTTTCACTTAAAACGAAAGAATCTGGCAGAAAAATGTGGCGTCGGCCTCGTGAATCGAATTATTAAGCATTAAACAGATATCTTAACCTCTAAAGTCTCGAACTTTAACGCTTAATAACTCGATTTTCAAAGCCGACTGCCATATTTTTCTGCCAGATTCTTTCGTTTAAGTGAAAATGCGTCGAATGAGTACACTTTTATTAAGATTCGAGGTAGAAGGTAGGGCTATTCTAAATAATTACCGACTTGAAGTTATATTTACATATCATTTTATATTAATATAAATGTATAGTGAATCAACTTACATCGTAATAGACAATTTGACAAATTTACTTGGAAAAGTAATAGAAGAAAAATCTCTGTAATATCAGGTCAATATAAAAATACATGTACACATGCCAGCGGCCAGCATGCCAGATCTTACCATGGATTGATGGATTTAATGTAGAGTTATGTGCGCCTTTGCAGTCAGCCAAGTTACGCGAAAGTTTAAAGAAGACGAATAGTGACGTGTTTACATACTTCTTATACCAACCAGCATGAAGGACAATGGAAAATACGCTAATATAAAGGAATTTTAAAGAATAATATATACGTGCACAAATTATTATGATTGTGACGATTACTTTTTTTAAACTTCAATTAAATTATTATACCACATTATATTTTTTTATTTTTGTTATATCATATATATTATACTTATTAGATTTTTAATTATAAATTATAAATATTTATACATATGTTATTATATTTATTATTTTCTTCGTAATAAGACGTTTTTTGTTTATTATGCATTTATTTGTGTTACAATTGTCATTTTAAATTAATATTTCATCATTAATGTATCAAAGTCACAGCGTATCTTTTATCACATACTTTTAAATATACACATTTACTTTTAATATCAGCACCTGAACATTTTATATGGCTCCTGCTTACACGATTTTCTAATTCAAATATCCCAAAATTCGATGATGCATGAGGATATTCAAAAACGTTTCCTTTTATGGAAATTGTATATCCTTCAAGTATAATTTCATTTAATTGAGTAATTGCACTATTCGTTACATATATGTTCTTTATTTTTAAAACGTGTCCATTGTATAAAATAATCAAGTTATTAGGTCGACATGATGATATCGTTACATTATTAATTCGAATTTTTTTTATTGTTAGAGTTTCTTGTTTAAAAGTTATATTACCAATTGTATTATATGCTTGTATCATTTTATTTGGCATTTCGTCGAGTTCAACTAAACAATTGACTATTTGTGTTAATGGATTTTTAGGAGCACGATTAATTTCTTTATTTTATCTAGCATATTTTCAAATGGAAAAGCCGAGAAATGACTTAAAGAAGCTTGCATGTATTCGACATCATCAGCTATGTGGATTAAATTATGAAAATTCATGCTCTGACTTTCAAGATCATAATATGTTGGCATTAAATAAAAAAATTTTTTTAGTAATTCTCTAGCATATGAAACTTGTTCGTTAGCTGTAGTGGATGAGTTACATAATATTCTACAAGCCACTAATAAAAGTAAAACATATTTATAATGATTTTTTGAAAGCACGTTTTTAAGAACAATAGAACCGCAATACAACAGGAAAAATCGAAACTGAGTAGCTTTCCAATTCATCCAATCTTCAAGATCATACTCTTTCCGTTGGAATTCACAGGGTATTGATAATGTTATTGATTTCAAGGATGTTCTTAATATGTTTCGTTTCATTCGTTTAATTCGAGCTAAGCTTGTGCCTTTATGTAACCATTTTTCAAAAAGGCTTCATGTAACACCGATGCATAATAAATGCATATAATCTAAAGTGACTCCTCGAATTATATTAAAATTCGGTATTAATAGTAACGGTGAAGTTTCATTTTCATTGTGATGACCTGGCTAGCTCTTGCGTTTAAATGATTCGTGTGTTCGTAAAGCAGCCATCATTTCCGGAAAAATACGTATATTTTTTCCTTTTGTTAATCCTTCCGTTTCGCAACGTTCGCAACCATAAAAACCGTTATGACCTTTACAGCATTTTATATACGATCTCGCTGGTGTATCGCATACAAAAGTTGCTATTTCGAATTCATATCTTGAAGAGCTTATAGTAATTCCATTTGTTGTTAAAATGATCGATTCTTGAATAAAATCATTAAAAAATTCCCTGACGAAAGCTGGTTTTGAATCTCCACAATATATTGCAACAATAGCAGGATTACTGTGATAATTAATATGAAAGACTTGTATAAGAATTGGCCAAAATTGCTGCCGTGAAGAGTGGTATAGAGGAACACCATCAATATTGATAATAATACGTATTTTTCTTTCTTTATAATTGTTTCCATTTATTCTTTTCATTAATGCCTCTTCAATTCCAATATAAATATAAAAGCCTTCATTACCTCTTTTTGTTGCCATAGTCCGTGTAGGTCGAACATGACACGTGCCTAAAAGACTTTCCGCTCTGCGAGGAAGATTGTTGTGCCCTTCACTACGTAATATATTTAAAACAATATTAGTAATAGAAGGGCATCGAACCAGTAAATATATATGTATAATAAGAAATTCAAATATAATAATAATCATACATAAAAATCGTACATACGTTTCGACTGCGTTTGAGTCATTTTCAATGTATAACCATCGTTCACAATACGGATTAATAAAAAACAATAAGCAACATAATTATAAAACGTAACTATAACATTCTAGATATAACCTATTAAACGCTTTCTATAAACTGATTGACACTCAAAGGTGAATACATTAGTTATAATAACATAGCTGACTAGTATAAAAATCTCAGGATTCAAGGCCGCTATTAATATAGAAGTGTAACCATGTAAATTGGAATCAAATTCATGTCGCAACATCTCCTTATCTTTAGATATCCAATAGTATCTTATCGAAATTGTAAAAGAATTTAAAACTAGAAAAATTATATATATAAGA
>NW_017299049.1:68678-71165 GCF_001594075.2 Trachymyrmex cornetzi
CAACCACTCGAGATCGTGTCAAATACTATACTGGTAGAATGTGCGAGATAAAAAAGGAACCGTTACCGAATTAGGAACTGGAGAGGGAATGTATCATATTAGTATAAGCTTCGGGTAATGTCTCTGCTTGTCCTTTTGCTTGTTTATGCCATGTGTTTGTTTCTTGATATGTACCATCTCCGAAATTAAACGCTTTCCGTATGAAGGCTCAATATCGAGTATTTTTACACCACTCCATTCAAATTCATGATTATTTTCGATTCTATGCTTCGTAATTACAGATGGAGATTTCGACCCTTTATTAATATCAGATACGTGTTCTTTGACTCTAGTTTTTAATTGTCTCTTAGTCTGGCCTACATAACTTGCATCACAATTTTCACAAGTTATTTTATATACAACGTTCTGATTATATGTGTGTTGTAATCTATCTTTCCCCTTCTTTATGTAACCTTCAAGTGTATTAGGAATGGTGTAAGCCAATTTACAATCTATCATATTAGCAATAGGTTTGAACCCTTCAGAAATAGAGCTCACATACGGAATAGCAAAAAATTTTTCCGGTAAAAAGTTCTTATTATTTTTATTCGTGTAATTAATATGATATTTAATTCTATTATGAATGGTCGAAAAGATAAATTGAAGAGGGTATCCATTATTTAGAAATATATTAATCGCATCAATTAAATTGTTCTGTTGAAATTTTGGATGGCATAACCGCATTATTTTATCTATTACACCATATAATACCCCTCTTTTATGACATACAGGATGTTGAGAATGGAAATTGAGGTATCTACCAGAAAAAGTGGCTTTCCGGTAGCTTAAAAGTTCCGAAATACATTTATTTGTTAAAACAGTTATATTTGAAAGTGCCCAATATTTTAATTTTTGAGATAGTGTCAGAGGTACAATTTCTTTTACATTATTAGATTCTGCAGTATTTACACTAGATACTAAATTTAAATTTTGTATATCACCATCAGTATGAGAATCATTGAAGTCCACTTCAGTATTTAAAATATCTATATCAATTTCACTTGAATTCAGTAAATTATCTTCTTGAATCCATTCTAAATCTTTTACAGATTTTTTATTAATGTTAGTCTTAGTCTCTCTTTGTTTTCGTAAAATCCGATTCTTTTTCATATAATAATAACAAGATGATGCCATGATGCAATGTAACAACAAACTAAAGATTATACCTTCAAATTCAAAAATAGCGTGACTTTTTGATGTACGAAGGAGTATGGACAAGATTAGCTGTGTTAGTAAACTCACAGTTGAATGAGCGTTAACTGTTATTGGTGTATTCTTTTAGATCATCCAATCAGATTTCAGATCTAGAAGAATACGTCAATAGCAGCGAGCGCTCACTCAACTGTTGAGTTTGAATGAAGCTATATTATTATGCCCGTATCACACTAGCGATTGAAGATTGTGTTTGCGTTCGCGTTTGCGCTTGTGATTATTTTTCGACCAATCGGAAAAAAGAATTAAGGTAGTCATGTAATCAGCAATCGTGTATCGAAACGAAAACGGAAGACAATATTTCTTGGAAAAATGTGAAATCTAATTCAGAGATGATGCAAATATAAAAATGTGAATTTTCTTCTTTTATAATTTTGTATTTTTTTCGTATGAGTTGCAAGAAGTATCTGACAAAATGTAATCGCTGATCGTCACTAGCGTGACTGAAAAATGTGTCAAATCGCAAGCGCAAACGCAAACGCAGACACAATCTCCAATCACCAGTGTGATATGGGTATTACAAGCGCTAAGCATTCCTTTGACTGATGAATTGGCCCGATGGTGGCCTGAAGTTATCTTGAAATAAGAGTCGGATAACAGCCTGGGTCGACGTCGCGCCGAGATTGGCGAGATAATCGGTTGCCGACGTACATACTACCAACGTTGGCCCGAGCGTCGTCAATACGTAAGAGTCGGCTAACGTACGTTGGGCCGACGTCGCGCCGTGATTGGCGTAACCACCGGTTGCCGACATGCTGCCAACGTTGGCCCGAGCTTCGTCAATAAGTAAAGCCAGCGGCACACGATGCTTTTTTTCTTGCTGGATTGCTAGCTGGATTTGCGTGCTTGCTGCCGTGTTGGCAACAGTGCTGGCTGTGCTATTGGCTGTGTTGCTAGTTTGGCTTTTGACGATGCGAGTTTTAGTACTGGCTGATCAACTGGAATTTATTACATGTACATAAAAATTCCTAACCTGAGCCCTGAGGAGTCATGAACTTTACCGATAAATATTTTGGTTCGCAGGGAAGAGCAACGCTTTTTCTGCCAGATTCTTCCATTTTATGAAAAATCGTCGATTGAGAATTAATTTCATCGATTTTTGAGGTGATTATCCTCCATTTAACCTTTAGCAAATTCTTACATGGAACAAATTGTTGCAATCGCACATCGTCGTAGATGTTCAGTAGCAGTATTTTTAATTATTGAAATATTGCGACGACAACAACGGAATCATCA
>NW_017299049.1:75017-76345 GCF_001594075.2 Trachymyrmex cornetzi
CGGCTAACATAGCCTGTGCCGATGTCGCGCCGAGGTTGGCGTAACAACCAGTTGCCAACATAGTGCTAACGTTGGCCAGACATTGGCCAAAGGTAGTCATCGAGTAAGTGTCGGCTAATGTACGTCGGGCCGACGTCGCACCATGTTCGATTAATGACTGTCGGTTTGCCGCGAATTCGCCAACGTCGGTCCAACATTCAACATCGGGTGAGAGTCGGCAAACCTTACCTGGGATGTTAAAAATTATATAGCGTTTGTACATAGATAAATATAAAGATTTGTACGGCCCGTAACACGACGGAGTGTATAATACATGCATTTTTAAATTAAAGAAAGAAGGAAAAAGATGAAACAAATAAAGAATCAATTATTTATTATTTTTCTTACTATTCTGTATTATTAGGGAGTTTTTGTAATACCGTTTATTTAGATACGGTGAACGCTAAGGTCACGTTCTTCTTAGCAATTAATTAAGAAAAGGATTACGTGACTTTAACGTTTACCGTATCTGGATTCACGTTATTGCAAAAACTCTCTATTGACACTTTTCCGAAATACGTACGCTTTCAGCGTATTGACTTATTGACCTTGGATAAATCAGGCCGATAAGTTAGGTAGCGATCTACTGGATTGTAAGCAGACGCGACGCCAGCGGCAGTTACTCTATAGTCATTTGTTTAAATATCATCAGTCTTTCGCGTTTGGCTAGGTTCTTCTTTGAAAATAGTCAATAGACGAAGTTACGAAGTGCTTTCGCCACAGAACAATTTCTGTAATTGAGTATTATTTCTGAAAGCGAGGATTAAATTTAAAACAATGTCCAGTAGTTCCAGTAATTCCAGTGGTTCCAATTCAGAAACCGATAATACAGAACAATCTGTCACGAATATTCAATATACCGAGAGTCTCGACGAGACTCTCGGTATCGTCGAGAATCTCGGCACAAACAGTCTCGTGTCGATCTCGAATTCAGACCTTAAGTCTCGTCTCGATCTCGTCTCGATCTCGTCTCGGTCTCGTCTCGGTCTCGACGCCGATACCGAGACCAGTCTCGGTATCGTCCGAAACACTACGTTTAAGTCGCAAGCGAATTTCGTATTAATCCGCGAAGCGCCATTTTTACTGTTCACGAAATTTCGATACTTTAAAATTTCTAGCGCAAAACAACTCTTGTCAGAGTCTCAACGTAGAAATAGCCCTTAACTTTCTCACTACGCACTATTTACCAGGTACGTAAATATGAAACCGATATTTACCAATAGATGGCCATAGCTGTCAATGTAGTTGCAGTCAGACCGCGTCATTGACGCCATTTCCTTGTTCTGACA
>NW_017299049.1:76422-76954 GCF_001594075.2 Trachymyrmex cornetzi
ATTTTGTGCCTGGAAACTATGATTTGCGGACAGCATTGATTTTCTGTTACCATTTGAAGAAAACTGCTGCAGAATCGCATCGAATGCTTGTCGAAGCATACGGTGAGCATGCTCTTGGTAAAGTGCTTTGAGTGGTTTAAAAAATTCAAAAGTGGCGATTTTGACGTGAGAAACGAAGAATGTGGAAAACCACTGAAAAAGTTTGAAGACAGCGAATTGCAAGCATTGTTGGATGAGGATGACGCTCAAATTCAACATCAACTCGCGGATCAATTGAATGTGACACGAGAAGCCGTCTCTATACGTTTGAAATCCATGGGAAAGATCCAGAAGATGGGAAAATGGGTTCCACATGAACTGAATGAAAGACAGCAGGAAATTCCGAAAAACCACTTGCGAAATGCTGTTCGCCAGGTACAAAAGAAAGTCAACTTTCTCCATCGAATTGGCGATGAAAAGTGGATATATTTTGAGAATCCTAAGCGTAAAAGATCATGTAACTCCAGGCGAACCATCGACATCGACTGCAAGG
>NW_017299049.1:77096-79698 GCF_001594075.2 Trachymyrmex cornetzi
ATTACTACTTATTTGCATCGATGGGACACGCACTTGCTCAGCAGCGCTTCACTTCTTACGAAGATGTACGAAAATGGCTAGATTTTAGATTAGACTGGTTGGCTCAAAAGAGCAACAATTTTTTTGGCGTGGCATCCACAAATTGTCAGATAGGTGGGAAAAATGTATAGCTAGCGATGGGCAATACTTCGAATAAAATATTTTTTATCATTTTCATGCAATAAACGTGTATTTTCTATTAAAAAATTCCGGTTTCATATATTTACATACCTGGTATACACCAGTAATATTAAAAAAAATTCCCCCTCCCAAAAGGCAGAATCGGTGAAAATGTCTGTTTATGTCATCGACTAGTAAATTTTGACAATTTTACTGATTAGTTCCCCAGTTTCCTTCCTTTTTACATGAAAAGATTTTCTCGACAAGTTCACAGAATGAGAGTTGATAAAAACTTTTTAGTTACATCCATCATATTTTAGACGAATTACACCGTTTTTTGTGTGATCATTTTGAAAGCATCTCTCCACTATCACTTACCTTTGGAAAATTTTTGTAAATCAAGTGTCAGAATATTTTTCTTTATCTCGAAAAATTGTTTTTAAATTTATTGCTTTTTTATATCCTAATAGTCTTGACAATATATTCCATTTTTACGAGTTCGAACATATTTATGACACGTTCAATGACACGAACAATGAAATATTTCCGTTTTGTAACTTTGAGAAAATTCTTTCCTAAAAAGTAACCCTTTGCTCTGATTCCCGTTATTAATTTGGAAAAATTTTTGTCATGGTATTCTTATCCTTAGGTTAACCTATCGCATATCTAATTTAACCTTTACATTTTTGCTACGTTTTTTAATTGAAAGGATTCTCACGTACTATAAAAAAACAAAAAATAAAATATTTAATAAAGAAAATTCATAAATCATTTCAATTTTTGTTAGTTTTCCTTTCTTATACTTTTTGTTGTAAGAAAGAAAAATCGTGCATTCAGTAAACATACCTTTCTCCAATAAATTTCTTTCTCTTGTTCAATATTGTATAACTACCCAGTAAACAGTAAAGTCTTGTAGACATCTAAAAGATATCTCTTTAAAGATATCTTCAAGACATTTCTAGAAGATATCTAAAAGATGTCTAAAAAATATCTAAAAAGATTTTATTAAAGATATCTTTGTAGAACTTCTAAAAGATATCTATAGACATCTTAAAGGCATCTTAAAAAATATCTTTAAGTAATTATAATAGACATCTTAAAGACATCTGAAAGATCTCTCTTGAAAGATGTCCATCGTCCGTGTTCAATATCAGTTTGATATTTTTTTTCCGTTATTTTAAATTATAAGTTCGTCGTCGTACCGATTTTTAGACCGATGTGAACCTGGCGCCCAACTTTATCAAAAATAAAAATTAATACCACAGGGCGTTTGTATTTCGTTTGTACCTGTTTGTACCTCCCTTATTTTCGTTTGTACCTCAAACAGTTAAACAAAAAATGAAATATAAAAAATGGCCAGCGCCCAACTTTAATATTTTTTAATTTTATTTATGCTATTCGAAAGAGAATCGTTTGTACCCGTTTGTACCTCCCTTACTTTCGTTTGTACGTCAAAGGGTTCGGAGATACAGCGCTTTTCAATTTTTGCGCAACCCCTATATATCTCCGAACCCTTGGAGATACAAACGAAAGTAAGGGAGGTACAAACGTTACTCTTTCGAATGCCGTTGGTCCCATTTCTATATCTTTAAAATTGGTGAATTTCGCTATGTGGGGGTTGCGCAAAAATTGAAAAGCGCTGTTTAGCGCCCACACGCAAGGCCACCAGCTCTACGATAATCACGTCGAAACCTCGTGTTACCAATAACACTCCATGTACAATTAATATAAAAATCGTATAATCTAAAAACATTTCTATTTTCATTTATCTGTCCTTAAGGCCTTTTCAAATCCTTCCAAGTCCTTCTCATCACACCGGAGAGTGTAGATAGAGAGATGCGAAATGAAGCTAACTGACGCATCCTCTAAACTCTCCATTTTATTTTATTAGAAGAACCTGGAAGGCTAATTACTTTAAACTCAAGTAACTTCGTAGAATCATATACATTATCTCCGAATTTCGTGCTCATTTCCGAGCACTGGTGACAGATGCCTATTCTAACAACAGAAATACGCGTCAAAACACTGCGTTGAAGCCAAGGCTTCGCCCCGCGCGCCCCGCTCCGCGCTCGCGTTCCCGCAAACTCGTGTCGCGTCTCAAGACCGCTGGAAACTCGCGCTCAGTAACACAATTTTCTATAAAATTAAGTTGATACACTTTCGATAATTGATAGGGTAATGTTGTCTAATGTTCTTGTGATAATAATTAAAAAATCATATGTTTGTGTTATGTCACTTTTGAAATAATGGAGCGATATAATGTTATTGTCTGATAGTTCTGAAAAATCTAAATATATATTAATTAATTATATAATACATCAAAATTTTTTCCAGTAAACGGAAATAAATGAAAATAGATTGAAATTTTATTTATACTGTTACGTCCAGACTCCACTGTTCTTTTCTTCGAACCTTCGTCATCACCATAAGGGTCATTAATAAG
>NW_017299049.1:80873-81260 GCF_001594075.2 Trachymyrmex cornetzi
ATGATGCTAATTTAGTTAACTTAGATCATGATAATGCTAATTTAGTTAACTTAGATCATAATAATGCTAATTTGGTTAACTTAGATCATGATAATCCTAATTTAGTTAACTTAGATCATGATAATCCTAATTTAGTTAACTTAGATCAGGATAACGCTAATTTAGTCAATAACGATAACGTAGCTAATAATCATGATCATCCAGTCGAGAATCCTCCTCCTCCTCGAACTCCCTCACCTGCCTTTTCAGATGCCTTAACCGAACGCATCTTTCCCGACACCCCGCCTTACACTTCAGATTCCTCTATTCAATCTGTCCCTCCATCTCCTCGTCCCGCCTCTCCCGCAGATTCTTCCTCAAGCTTGGAGCTCCTCTACGAACTTCCCC
>NW_017299049.1:81358-81721 GCF_001594075.2 Trachymyrmex cornetzi
TTTTGTAGATGCGGATCCCGATAACGTCAGAAATGCCATAACCGGTCAATCACCCGATGTCCATATCCCTGTTTACCTTCCCCACTCCCCCCCATCCTTTCTTAATCCCCGTAGCCTTCTTTTTAAACTTCTTCCCTCCTCCCTCATGCATCATAAAAGAAATATAACCAATATAACCTTAAACACACATACATACATACACACATGCGGTTAACAAAATTATTTAAGTAATATTATGATCGAAATTAAAAATAGCCAGTTAGTCAGTGTTTTATATTTATAAATATGTAATTTTATCTCTGAACTCTGAGAATATTTCATCTTTAAACTTATAAATTGTTGTCACATGCTATAACACTGACT
>NW_017299049.1:82187-93713 GCF_001594075.2 Trachymyrmex cornetzi
GATGCATGCGAGACATAGCGTCTGCTCTAACGTCCTTCCATGCTTCTCCCTTCTTATCCTTTTCTTTCCCTAAACCTTCTCATCCACATTATCGGAACTTGGACGTAACAATACAAATATGTATTTTAAATAAAAAGGAACATTTTTTGGATTTAATTGGATCCAATTAGGTTCAATTAGATTCAACTGGATTCAATTGAATAGAAAAATTGCATTTTCTATTCAGAATTTTGAATTAAGAAGTATTTACAAGACACAGGTGAAGGCAATGTTATTTTTGAAAGACATAGAAATATACTTCATACAATTCCTATAAATAAATAAAAATGCGTTTGCATTCATCTAAACATTCGCAAATGCGTATTAAGATTTTTCAGACATCTGAATCCATTTCAATCCATTCTCATTTACAGAGCGATTATAAATTGAGGAAAAGAGGATTGAAAATTGAAAATTGCATTGAATAAAACATAAGTTTATACACATTTATATTAGGTGTTAAACTTAATTCCTGACCGTAGTGGCGCTTCGTATTTAAAGTAATGTTTCTAACATGAACGGTCTTAATTCCAATCTTATTATTGTTTATATTATAAAATTAATTTACTTCTTGAAGATAGTAATATCCTTCGAAACCGGTTTTATTCTACCAAACATCAATTATATATCACATTATATAATACGTAATTATATAATACATCGATTTGCATATATTATAAGCTCAATTTTCTTATAAATAATTGCAATACTATACATATATTAAAGACAACAAACATTACCTACGCACATAACTACAAGTTACCCTTTATACAGACATTAAAAATCCAGAAAATTTTAATCTTATGTAAATGATACTTTATTTGCTACTTTTTATGTAAATACCATCCGTATTATATAAAAATTCACAAAAGATTTAATTCTAAATAATAAACAATCCCATTACTTTGAAAATACAGTAAGTATCTCCAAAGAGAAACACCTTTTAATTTAAAAATTACATTTTTTGTGCATAACATATGCCTGTTCATCGTAAAATATAATTTGATAAATATAAATAAGTCTAACTCAGCAATTTTATAACGTACCAAAGAAGATCCATTTATATATTATCCACAGTACTCCAAGAGATACAACAGTTTTTACCATGATAACGAGCAGATACACTCTAGAAAATAGAATAAATGCGATTAATATACACATTGAAGTTTAGATTATATACTACCCAATAAAAAATAGGGAAGACTTTAAAAATTCGCTCAAAATTACCCAATATTCAGAACACTGTAACTCGGTGAAAAATTATCGCAGACAAAAAATCAAAAAAGCATTTGAAAGCTTGAAATCTCTATTTTTGAAATCGGAAATTGATATTTCAATCTGACTGATTCGTAACGCAATTTTGTGATAACGTTTTGTATATTATTTTGAAGAAGAATTAAATAACCACTACTTGGAAGAGAAAAAGTCTTTGTGTGAATGAATTCTGATATAATAATTTCATTCAAGAGGAATTTAAACAATTTGAATTGGAATAGGAAGATCCTTCAATAAAAAAGATAAACGTATACTTAAGTTTCATTGTATAAAAATTAAATATCGTATTATTTGGATTAAGTAAATAAAGAAATGAGATTTAACTTGGCGCCAGTTCTTGATATATCAAATCCTTTATAGGAATAATACATATTATTAAAGTTAATATTATTTATTTAATTTGGTATCCCAATTACATTGAATTTAACTTGGCGCCAATTGTTCATATTAAATCTTTTTTACGATCAATACATAAAATTTTGAGGAATTTAACTTGGTGTTAATTTCGTTGATATCAAATCTTTTATATGAATGATACATATCATTAGACCCAGTAAACAGGCTGTGCACAATTTCGGAATGTTTACATAGCATATGTTTACACAGTGTATGTAAATGTTACAGAACAGCACAACGAACCAAAAACGTAACAGGTATATCATTGACGTAAAATGGCTATAACTGTTACGTATGACCGTACCAGAGAGGAACCTCTCTGACCGTACTATCACTATTTCGATGCATAATTAACATCCCAGATAGCAAGTTTCCCGCATGTTGCTATAAAGGACCCCGCACAAAATCATAGGATTTTGGCCCTCGGTTAAATTGGCTGAAATTTTAGTATGTTATAGTTCTTGACCCACTGATCAAAAGTGTCCATAGGCACAAAGCTTGATCATGACTAGTTTTTTTGTTATAGCCGTTTAAAGTTTTATAGATAATTGAAATACAAGTTCAAATTCGTGAGAGGCAAGAGTACTCACGAAGATCAAGCACCCCAAAGGAGTAAAACGCCTGTCACGTCCACGTCATTTATTCCGGATAATTCTGAGAACGGGAGAAAATCTAAAATCATAAATATACCATTGATGCATACACAACAGACGCGCGCGCGCGCACGCACGCACATTTTTCGAAATTTTACGAAATATTCAAAGGCAAAGGACGCTACTTCAAATTTTGAAAACTTGATCGGGAACACGTTTCTGATACCTTATTACATACAAATGGACCTTCCGATACTTGTCTACGTTCTTTTCTGCTAATTGTTGGGGGTTGAAATCCATGTCGAAATTCAGCACATCTCGGCGTTAAAGGGTTAATACGACTTTTTCTGCAGAAGCGAAATCTGCAATAAAACATGGGGGTTTTCTCATTTAAAATTTTAAAGTTACCTACCCTTTCACCCCCAGCGGATGGTAGGTGGGGGATAGAATTTTTGTGTCACGGATAGCTTTCTTGACAACATTGAATACGTACATTTTAATTTTTTTGATCCTTTGAGTATTTCTTGAGATATTTTACGTTTTAGACTCATTTTTTAATTTCGCTGATTACAACGCCATCTGTTATAAAAAAAATGTTTGTAAAAGGTAAAATTTATGTAACTTTTTCTGAAGAAGCGAAATCTGCAATAAAAAATGGGGGTTCCCATTTAAAATTTTAAACTTACCCTCTCTTTTACCCACAGCGGATGGGGGTGGGGGGGTCATGTTAGATGTCAAAAGATAGCTTTTTTGAAAACATTGAATACGTATTATATATTTTCAGATTTCTGATCCGATGTGTATTTCTCGAAATATTCGACCGTTTCCACATTTTTCGGACACCCTGTATATCATAAACGGTTATGCACAACCGGAGAGAAACAATTTCCCTCTTCTTTTTTATAAGTTTCATAGGGTAGGACAATCGTACGGCAACATGATGGGAACTAATTCTACATAAAACAAATTTGCTAGCAATTTGACAGCAATATAGAAGAAACCGTTGTAGAAAAAAGGGTTAACCTCTAACAATGCTTTCCTGTTTAAAATCGAGAACTTTAAGATATTTTTAAGAGTTCTTTAAAAAACATCTTTAAGATATATCATAAAGAACTCTGAAAGATATCTTATAAAAGTGACTTATGAGTTGATTTTAGACATTTTACTCATTTGGTTGATAGGTGTAAGTTACTATGGATAAAACTACAATGCAGAACAAAATACATATTAAAGTATTAGGAGATTTTATTTACTCGGTAAATATTTCAAAAAAAAGTATTATGCCTTTTATCTTAGAGCCTCACCCTTGGGGCTCACTTCAAAAAATTATTTTATTAGAACACAGCTGAAAAATTTTCTAATGCTGCGTCTTTTATTCTATCCTATGTTGTTTTTTAAAATCGAGAAATTTAACTCAATGCATCCCTCTGGTGGCGGCACCACATTCTGCTCGACGACGCTTTATTTCCATTCGATTGACAAAAACGTGGACTAAATATTTTACAAAAACGATTTCATACAGATTGTAGCAACATTTATGGGAATAAGTTTGTTACAGCATTTCCGCTCATTTGCGCGAACAACCGTTGTCCGCATAATGCCTCTAGGTTGACCTAAATGAAATTATTATTGTCTTGATGACAGCAACATAATGGCAATTGAAGAGAAACTTGTGCTGAGCACCTATTTCTTTTCTTATGCCAAGGAACGTTTTGTTATCTGGGATAACATTTACGTAATTTGAATAACATTAATTTTCATTCTCTTAAAATTTCGTAAATGTTACGTAACTATGATAATGTTACATTATTTATATATAAATGTTACGTGTATGTTCCTTTCTTTTACCGATTTTGTTACGCGAAATATAATTAAAATATGCTGACATTTTAATTTGAAAAAGACGTAACTCTTACAGAACAGTGGAACTTCGTTCCGTAATGATTATGTAAATGTTACGGAACGATGTGTTTATTGGGAAGTTAAATAATATTATATACAAAGGATCGGTTTCACCAACTCGATTAAGCCGAATTCGTGATTAACCATAAGTGTCAACCATAAGTGGTCAATTTCACTAAAGAGCAAACGCGATTAGTCAGTTCCACGGCGAATGAAGTAATTCACGTTGGTGAAACCGGCCCAATAATTTTTGCGAAAAGCACGCACGCTTAGCGCTCTTTTTATTTTTTTTTTTTGTAAAGTAAGTTTGTATAATTAACAAGAAACAGTATCAGTTGTATTTTACTGTTTAATTTGAATGTAACTTGATTATTTAAGATTGTAGCATTTGAGTTTTAATTTTTCATTTGATACATTAATTTTTTTCGAAGAGTAATAATTTTTGGCAGAAAATTAATGTTGCCATTACTTGGTAGAATTTAATTTGAATAGTGAGAAAGTTAGTGAGATTTAACTCGGCGCCAATGGTTGATATCAAATATTTTATAAATAAGAACATCCTTTAAGAAAAATTAAATTATAATATTATTATGTATAATTCACAGTCGATAAAGAGGTGGCGCCTATCTCACTATGGCAATATCTAGTTCTTTTTTGTTCCGGTGATGTTGGTGTGCGTTATATCATGTCGGCTGTAGAAAAGCTTCGTTTTATCGTCAATAAAGAAGATCTTACGATACATCATGATTATTATCTCCTTCGATCCTAAGTGTGCTCTCCTTATTCCCCCTATCCGTGTGTGCGGATCAAAGATACAACAAATATACGCTCGTCTTTTATGATTATTATTTCCGTATTGCAGATTGATATTCGAAAATTTCATTATCAATTATTCAAGCGATGTACTTTCGACGAACAAGTTTTGTGAAATACGCGTTCGAACAGATTACCATGGTATTAATATGCGATTACTGAATCTATAGTCGTTAAATATCGCGTATAAAAATATATATTCAGTTCAGTGTAGTTAAACGTAGAGATTTCTCCTTAACATAAGGAATTTTTATCTCAAAAAGGCGTAGGGAATTTTAAGTTAAAAAAGACCAAAATGTTAGGATTAAAAATCTTTACATTTTGGTCTTTTTTCGATAATATCGATCTGACGCATCTCTCCGGCTCGCGTAAAGGAGACATGGCAGTGTCGCTGCACTTTAGCTTAGCGTCGAGACACTGCTAGTGTCTCCACACTTTACGTCATAAATCTTCGTAAAGTTTGTAAAAAATTTTCAGATTTGACGGTTATCCATTTGTATCTGTATATCTCCATAAAGAATCAGTCAGATTGAAATATTAATTTCCGATTTCGGAAGTGAAGATTTCAAGCTTTCAAATGCTTTTTCGATTTTTTGTTTGCGATAATTTTTCATCGAGTTATGGTTTTTTGAATATTACGCAATTTTGAGCGTGTTCTAAAGAGTTCTTTATTTTTTGTTGAGTAGTGTATTATGTCTCTTGAACGTATGTTATATAAATTCCATCTTATTATTTTATATGCCCTAAAGCTTTTATATTAACGACTTTTCTTTCTTTTTTAATATTTAATTCGAAATTATTTTATGTTATATAGGATATATTGACAACTGTAAGTATAATTTATGTTAAATATTTCTATAAATAATTATTAGAAATGCCTTACTCTATCATTCAGATAACAATTTAATATAATATTAATTTTGTAATTAAAATTTAAAAATTTTTTTGACATTTATCTGAGGTATAATTACTAAGAATGTAAATGTTAATCATATACCTATTTTTTATACATAATTAGATTCGTTTTAATCATTACTTTCCAAAGTAATTAGTTTAATTCTTACTGTCACTATATGTTATTTAATAGACCAATTTTTTAATTAAATGTCACAAACATGAATATGCAAACAATAATTAAGAATAATTATGAACTATCTTTACCTTTTATTATGTGCTTTGACTGCATCTAATCGATTCATGTCTTCGTGAAGAAGAAACTTTTTGATACCAATGATATTATTTCTTCATATCGTAAAATAAATGTTTATTGGCTTTAAATTCCCTTTTTTGTAAATATTATCTATTTAAAATTAAAAATATGATACACTTACTTTAAATACGTTCTAATTTCAATATTGGAACCGTCAAAAGAAAACGAATTAATATTGTCATGTGGTATTAAAGACATCAGAGTCAATCTATTGGTATTGTTGTATTTCCATTCATGGAACGTAAAGTAATACAAAGCACGACTGGCCACATATACTGCTTTCTGGAGTTGTACTAACCTAATTTCCACTTTACTTGGGGTTTGTTCCGAAATACGCACAAAGTGCATGATGCATCATTTGTCCTCGTTATTTACCGAAAAATAAGAAAGGATAAAATGATACTTCATGCGCTTTATACGTAATTTGGGACCCATCCTTATTAACAAGAAACGGTTTAGCTCATACAGTTTTGACTATGTAATCCGTGGATTGAGAATCCAAAAGTATAATAAATTAGGGAAAAAACAAGTAATTTAGTAAGAATAAGTACATTTTTTTTATAGAGGAAAGCCCCTTATTATGAGATAGGCGCCTAATATGAGATAGCGGCGTTTCTGCTAAACTAATAAACGCTATATATTGGTTCTACCATGAATTTATTGCTCTTGGATTGAAAACTATTTAGTAGAAAATTCATTATTAGATCATGTCTGTAGTCATTGTAAAAAAAGATTTTAGAATTTGGATATCTTCAAGTTTCATTGAGATCTCGTACGGAAAAAAACTATTAGAACGCCAATAGTAACTAATGGAATGCCAATAGTAACTATTAGAATGCTAATAGTATTCTAATAGTTACTATTAAACGGCAATAGTTAAGCATCGACACTATTGCATTGAGTACTGTAACACTAGTAACAAACAGTTTCCACTACACAATTATAAACTATTGACCAGTATAAACTTTTAGGATGTAATAGTAAGAACTACTGAAATAACCACTAAACATTTAATAGTTTACAATACTCTCATACTAATCATTGAATAGTTCAAACCAATAGTGTGCCAAAATGTGAGAAATTAAACTAATAGTGTACATTCTGTACAGTATATACAATTGAATATTTCTTGCAGCATTCAATAATGTATACCCTTCAGTATGTGTTGTTCATTACTGCTGAATAGTATTGTTAAACCATGGCGATACTTTTTAGAATTTTTTATATTATTTCTCACAATTTTTATGAAAATTTTAAGATTTTCTTAAATTTTTTGAGTTTGTACAAATCGAAACATTTTTCAGAAAAAGTCAGATCAAAATTGAAATTTCCAGAAATTTTCATATCTACAAATACTGAATTATTTACAGAATCCTCATCTAATTATTTCTAACAATAACTGAGAAATTTTTGTATGTTTTTTTTTCAAAATTGACTGACTTCCTGAAAATTATTTTTGTTATATGCCACGCGTATAGCTTAGATTTGTACATTACAATTATATTTAACATTAATTATTTTTTTTCTGTATGTTTTCCGTCTCTTTCACATCTTCGACCAGATATAATATAATTATACGTCCATTAGTATTGTAGGTGTTCGTGATTCTTCGAAAGAGCAATTCCCGTACGATTGCAGAAATCAAGGATCCTAAGTGGAGGTTCGTATTCGGATGGGTGAGATCGCATGGGAGCATCATAAAAATTAGTTCCCGAATTCATAAAGGAAACTTTTTTTTAATTTTTTTTATATAATTTTATTGTGTATCCTCTAAAATATGATGCTAATAATACTTATTTTTGCAATAAAACTTTAGTGAAATTTCAGTGAAATTCAACGAAATTTTTTCCAGCACTATTACACTATTAGCGAATTTACTATTGCACTAATAGTGACACTAGTTTTTTTCCGTAAGGGATGTTTCTTGCTTATAACTTATTGTTGTGTTTTTAACTTAAGAAAGCCATAGCAACTATTACTGCAAAAAATGCAGTAAAGTATATTTGAAAATATATCTACTCAATATTGTATTTTACTTTAATTCGACGTTACTTAAATTTGAGGTAAGCACATTCTTTGATATGATCATAAAACCATAAAGCGTGGAAATCGTAATATGAGATACCCAGGTTATTTCTAATATGAAATAACCCATGCTCCTATGTTATAGTGAAAATCGTTGCTAAAGAGTAAATGTTATTGTACTATAATAAAAAGGACAACCGGAATGAACGTCGAGTGCCTATTTCTGCGATGCTTGATTTCAATTACCTGAAGACGAGTTTTGGGTATAATCTATCGCATGCTCATTTTTCACGCATGCTGGCTGTTTGTTTGCATTTTAGAAACATGAAATAAAGTTTTTAATTGCAACACTGATATATTTTACATTTTACTATCGATTTCTCAGGACATCTCATATTAGGAATACAATTTTTTTCACTTTGTGATTTGTTCACTTTTTACATTTCTTTAATTAGAAAAAAAATGAAATTTGAATTAAATTTTATATAACGTTATCTTAAAGCTTATTAAATTTCCTTCAAAATGACCTATTATTTTTTTAAGTTCTGCCCATAGACTTCTAGCATTTATCCAAAATGAATTCGATATCTCATAATAGGGGCCTTTCCTCTACATAATCATTTATTTAAAAATTTTCTGTAAAATATGTATAATAGATATAAATAATAGATACACATATATAAAAATTTCAAGGAAAACCTGGTCACTAACCAGAAACTGGACAGTTTTTCTTGGGTAGGATTAATTAGACAGTAACTATTCAAAACTTGTCCAGAAAATGCTGACAATTGTTCGATGGTCAGTTACTAGCCATAAACTATGCACGAAAAAATAGTAATAAAATACTAGCCAGTTTCTGTCCACTAAAAATTCTGAAAATACTGGACAGTATTTTATGAGCAGTTTTTTATCAGGAACTAAACAAGAAAGATGCTAAGTAAATGTTGTGCAGCTTCTGTTCAGTAAAAATTCTGAAAATACTGGGCAGTATTTCATGAGCAATTTTTGGTCAGGAACTAAATAAGAAGAATAATAAGTAAATACTGTCCAGTTTCTGTCCAGTAGAAAATCTGAAAATATTGGGCAGTATTTCACGAGCAATTTTTGGTCAGGAACTAGGTAAGAAAAATAATAAGTAAATGCTATCCAGCTTCTGTCCAGCAAAAATTCTGAAAATATTGGGCAGTATTTCATGAACAGTTTTTGGTCAGGAACTAAACAAGAAAAATGCTAAGTAATTACTGTCCAGCTTCTGTTAAGTAAAAATTCTGAAAATACTAGACAGTATTTCATGAGCAGTTTTTGGTCAGGAATTAAACAAGAAAAATGATAAGTAAATGCTGTCCAGTAAAAATTCTGAAAATACTAGGCAGTATTTCATGAGCAATTTTTGGTAAAGAACTAGGTAAGAAAAATATCATAAGTAAATGCTGTTCAGCTTCTGTTCAGCAAAATTTCTGAAAATATTGGGCAGTATTTTATGAGCAGTTTTTAGTCACAAACTAGGTAAGAATCAACAGTAAGTAAAAATTATATTATATATGTATATAAGAAATTAAAAGCAAAAAAAATATTATTGTTTACTGTTTATCGGGAGAAAGTGATTAACATTTGTTGATTATGTATGTTTCTTCTGCTTTTTTTCTTATCACTAATAAATTCAATTAAGGTATAACTTTTCATTTTAGAAATTTCGTTTTATTAACATTTACTGAAAATTATTCACAATTATGACTAACATTCGAAGTATCGAATTTTTCTGTTACCATAGTAACGGTATAAATATACTATAGTAATAGAAAAACTCGATTCTTCGACTGTCAGTCATAATTAAAACGCAAAACGTGAAATTGTAAATATTTAAACAATTTAAGTAAAATGGATGTACGTTTATCAGCAGCAAGAGAACGAAAAAGAAAATATAAATATATAAAAGCAGCTGTTAAGAAAGATATGCGTAACTTATATATTACATGTAAATATTTCCTAATATCTCGTAATATCTAATTTTTATATTTTTAATTTGTATATAACACATTAAATTCGTAAAGAGTTTGATATGTTACTTTAATTTAATTATATCAATTTAATTATTATTACATTTCTATAAAAATTGCTTGGGAATTGGTTGGGAATTAGTTAAGAATAGATTAAACCTATTTAGAATTTTCTCAGAAAATTAGTTAGAATTAATCATATGGTAAATTGGTTAGAAAACAACTAAAAAATTTATTATAAAACTAGTTAAAAACTGATCAGAAACTAGCTATAAAACTGCTTTGAAAATGGTTATCAACTGCTTAAAAACTGTTCATAAAATAAAAAAATTAAGAAACTAGATAAAAACTCTTTAAAAAATAATCAAAAAGTGGTCAGGTATCAGTCAAAATCTTATTAGAAATTGACTAGTTTTACTGTTCAGTTATTGGCAAAGCAAGCGTCGCCAAACTTGTCAGTTTCTGGCAAGAAACTAGCTAGTAACCAAAATTCCTAGCCAATTTCTGACTAACTTTTTATTTATTTTCTACTTGGGTAAATAGGAAAAATATATTCGTAAATTGTATTTCATACAAAGGAGGAATATCGGTCAATAATAACGGTCAATATGACCGTTTTTCAGCTTGCTTAGGATTCTCAGAGAACATTTTTTTGTATGGTGTTATTAGGAATGTTAAAAATAGAAATGTTAAACACTTCATTGTTAGATTCATCATTAGGAATGTTAAAAATAACTATTAAGGGAAAAAGCCAATCTATTTAATTAATAGGTAATTAGTTTAGATACCGCAATGGTATCTAAGTCTTTTTTATGACTAATAACCCAGCAAACACAAATACATCTCAAACTCGTAACTTATACATAATCTTAATTTTTTGGATAGTAACCGTGACGTCAAAAGTTATGTGAATTTGCGGACAATGTTCTCAAATTTGTCGTCCCATTTTACCTATAATAGTTACATGACAGTGATATGATTTAAATACGAAACGGCGACAGAATTGACATATAATAATTATATATTGAGATGAAATGCATGTATAATATTTACGCAATGCAAAATTTGTCACTGTGACATAACAAATGGGTGAAATTGTTATTTATTTGTTACTTATTGACATCGATTCAATTTCTTTGATTCGAAGAAGTTTTTTGGTTATTTCTTGCTATTAGAATTACAAAAATAACACTGGTTTACAAAAAAATTTTTTTTTTCAATTACTTTGGACCGGACTACGTGTCTCTTATAGATTTTTAAATGCTGAAAACGATGC